>NW_025362385.1:0-5284 GCF_016433145.1 Gracilinanus agilis
TGGGCTCCTTTCCTGGCCAGCCCCCCACCCCACCCCTAAGTTCTCAGCTGTGGGGCGTTTCCTGAAGGCTCTCCTGCCCTCAGCCCATGCCTCCTCCCACCCCGAAGGTGCTTTTCTCTTCAAACATGCCACGGGATGAGCAATATGGAAATATGGATTGCATGAAAGCTCTGGTATAACCTCTATCAGACTATTTACCGCCTCGGGGAGGGAGAGGATCTGAATCCTAAAATGGCAGAAAACTATGGCCAGAAATTTTTTCTACACATCACTGAGAAAAGGAGAAGAAATGCAGTGGGAATTACCAGAGAAATGCCCCAAACAGCAGGAAAACCCACCCAGGGATGAGATCATCCCCTGGAGGCGGCCACCAGCCCTCCACTCGGGGAACAAGCCGCCTCCTCCCCACCAACACCAGTGGGCCAATGGTACGACGTCAGCATCAGGCTCACCTCGAGGATGTCGGCTGTGGGGATTTCCATGGATTCTGTCCCTCCATAGTAGAGATATTGCATCATCAGCTGAAGGAGACAGAAGAGCATGGTGAAGACCAGTCTAACCCCAAACAGCATGGCGGGGCAGGGAGTGGGAAGGGCGCTGGCTTTGGCGTTCATGGGATTATCCTAGAAGCAAGAGCTGGAAGGGATCTTCAACACCAGCTAGGCCAACCCCCTCTTTATACAAATGAGGAAAACTGAGGCTCCGAATTAAAATGCTAGAACATTGGAGACTGAAAGCTTGGAAAGGACCCTTGAGACCATCTAGTCCAACGCTTTTTTTTTTACAAATGGGGGAACTGAGGCTCAAAGATTGAGAGCTGGAAGGGACCTTGGAGACCCTCTAGTCTAACTTTGGAAATGGAGGCTCAGAGTATGGTAGGGATTTGCTCAAGGTCACATAAATGAAGAGACGGGATTCAAACTTGGGCCGTCTGATTCCAAATTCAGCACTCTTACTATCTTTTCTTTAAAAAAAAAGAAGAAATTACATAATGACAAAACTGTTCTATCCCATTTGTCTGCGCCCCTTTCTAAACTTCTTTTTGCCTGTTTGTTTTGTACTTTTTCAAAAACCTTCTGTCAATGCTAAGACAGAAAAGCAGTAAGGGTGGGCAGTGGGGGTTAAGTGACTTGCCCAGGGTCACACAGCTAGGAAGGGTCTGAGGCCAGGGTCCCCGGATGCTGGGCCTGGTGCTCCCTAGCTGCTTCTATTTTTTTGTATTAAAAAAATGTCTTTCCTTAACGCTCCTTTCTCCCAGCGCTCCTTTCACATGCCAGAAAGGTCACTTCCCGCCCGGGGGAGCGAATCGCTTCACCTCTCTGGGGTTCGGTTTCCTCGTCCGTAAAATAAGAGGGTTGGCGGAGGCCGCCCTCCCAGGGCCGGCGAGGCATGAAGCCTTGTGATCGCGGCACCGTGTCTGGACCGCAGCACAAAGCTGCCTCCTGCTCTCCGCTGCCCCGGGCCGGATCTCTCCCTCCAGCTCCCTCTGGGCCGCCCACGCAAAGGGCAGGTGGCAGAAGAACAGGCCCAAATTTGAAACAGGGCCTGAATTTGAATTTCCCTCCTGACGGGCCTCCCTTTCCTCATCTGCAGAATGAGGGGGTCGGAGGAGCCGCTCTCCGGCTGCCCTTCTAGCTCGAGATCTCTCCACCATCAGGGCCTCCAAAGGCCCTGCTGAGGAGGGCCAGGAGAGGCCTCTCTTGCCCCTTTCCCATCATGCTAGGCGTCTCGGGCCCTGGCCCCAGAGGCCTAGCCAGCTGAAGAAGCCTGAGGCCCTGTCACACCCCATTCCTCCGCCAGGCCTCCCGAGACATGCTCCTGCCGGCTCTGGCTCCCCCGGCTCGGAAGCCAGCGAGAGGGGGCAGGGAGGGCTCGGGGTCCAGCTTGGCCTCCCGGCCTGGGATAACCAGGACGGGAGCTTGGGAGGGGCCAGAACAGGAAGGGGGGCCCAGCGTGGGGGACAGCCGTGCTGAGGGGCTCCCCAGGAAGGCCGGGGCCCACTTTACACAGAACTGTTCCCAGCTGGAAAGAAGGGAAAACGCCTTCTCCTGTTTGACTAAAGAACCAGCCCCAGCCCCGGGCTGGCCGCTAGCGCGGGCCTCGGCTTCTCCCTGCTAAGAGGGTGCCTTTGGGGCCCCTGGAGGAAAAGAAGGGGGGAGGGAGGCCGGCGTGCCCAGCTGGGCTTTCGAGGCTCCCTGAACGTCCAGGCAGAGGCCCAAATCTAAACGGGGATCCTATTTCCCCCAACCTCCAGCTTCCTGCCCAGACTGGCCTCTGGGCCACCCCTCCTTCCCCGGCCTGGGCGAGGGCGGAGGATGGAGAAGGGAGACAACAAAGGCAGAAGGAGGCACAAAGGAGGGGAGGGGAGGGGAGGCCAGATGAGCCGCCCTTCTGTCGGCTCTGTTGTCAGAAGGTCCCCAGGGGCTGGGCCACAGGTTAGCCTCAGGGCAGCCCCGGGGCATGGGGGGAGCAGCAGACCCTGAGGGGGCCTGGGGAGTGGGGGGGGTGTCTGGGGCCTGCTGCCCTCCCTGATTTGGAAGACAAGGCCTGGGGCCTCGGGGGAGGCGCCCTCGATCCCTGTATTTGTGTTTTTGGCCTTATTCTTCTTTCTTAGCATCAATCCTCGGCCCAGATCCGGGCACTTTATCTCCCCGGCCTCACTTTCCTCCTCTGTACAATGACCACGTGGGACTAGACGTCTCTCAGCTCGAGATCCACGAACTACGAACTGAATGAAAGTGACTCAGAGTGGAGGGGCAGCAGGACTGGAACTCGGCCCTCTCCACCCTGAAGCCCATCTTCAGCGGCCTCCCGGCTCTCGGAAGGGGGGCTCGTGAGGGGCGCCCAGGCCTTGTGGGGTCAGCAACATCCCTCCCCTCCGAGGACCCCCCGGGCTCGGGGGAGCCAGAACTTTGCCCACCTGGAAGATGGCGTACTTCATGTCGCTGATTTCGATGGTCTTGCCACCGTCGCCATCTTGCTCTGACTTGTTGGTCATCAACGTCTTGAACCTGAGGGAGACGAGACGAACTCTGGTTTCTGGGGTGCCGCCCCATGGCGCCCCTCACTTTCCCACCCCCTCCTGGCTTTCCATCCCCAGCAGTGGTGACGGGGCCATTGGGCTCTATTCCACCAGCGGGCCCCGGAGGCCAGAGCCGGCCTTGGTGGGAGCGGCCTGGGCTTCCTCGGACAAGCCGGTGCCTCCATCCCCAGAGAAGGCTGCTGGTTTGTCTGAAATCATAAAAGCAAGGCGCCCGGCAGGCGCCATCGGCCGCAGAGGCTCAGCGAGAGGCTCAGGACGGACAGCGGTTCTGTTCCCTCCAGGCCCTCCTGAGTGGGGCCCTCGTTTCCTGGGGAGGCGAGCTGTCAGGGGAGGGGGGAGGGGAGCGGGGGGCTGGGCTGAGGCCTTTTTTTAGAAAAAGCCCAAAGGCCGGCACGACCCCAGGCTCCGTTTCTGGCCCTTCTTCCATCGGGCTTTGCCGGATGAGGCTCAGCCCAGGGCCTAACAGACGGGGAGGGGCCGGTCGTTCCTTCCTTCCTATCGAACTCGTCTCCTTAGACGAGTCCATCAGGCGGGCGGCCCGGCCAGTTGCCCTCCTCACCTGTTGGACGCCGTCACCAGGAGGACCTTGTGTGCGTAAAAGAGCCTCCCTTCCACGAGGAACGTCACGTCGGACATCTCCTTGTTGTTCAGAAAGTGAGGATCTGGGGGAGAAAAGGGACAAGAAGAAAGAAAGTCAGAGTGGGCAGCCCAGTGCACGGTCCTGGAGTGGGAGGCGGGAGGCAGGCTGATGTTGTGGAGATTCCAATCCTGGCTCTGCTCCTTCTTGACCTTAAACAAGTCCCTTGATTTCTCTGGGCCTCAGTTTCCCTATCTGTAAAACGAGGGGGTCCCTGACCGCTTCTAGGGACGCTTCATGAACAAAGACTCGGCCCTTTGGGAGGGGCACCGAACCGTACCTCGGTTTTCTCATCTGTGGGATGAGGGGGCTGGACGTGGCCCCGACCGAGAGTCCTTTCCAGCTCTGAATTCTACGAGCCCCAAAATGCTACTGTGTACCGGGAAGCCCTCAAGAGTTTATTCTCCATTGAGAGGCAACCCTGGGAATAGGAAAACAGCCACGTCGAGGCTGGCCCCTGTCCGGGAAGAGCCACCCTCTGAGCAGACTCCAAGAGGAGGGACTCCAGCCCAGCCTCTCGTCCCGCCTTCCCAGGACCCCTGGACCCGCCGTCGTTTCCCCGACCCTCGGGACAAGGAACGCCCGCAAAGGGTCCTCGAAGCCAGGCTCCTGTCCGCCTCCTTTCGGGGACAGACACCGCGTCGGACCAGGGCTCTGCCCGGGACTTCATGTGAGGAGAGGCGGCCAGGGTTAGCGGCCTGAGGCGAATCTCTCCAGCCTCTCTGAACCTCGGGGTCTTCGTCAGAAAGATGAGATTACACTAAATGGCCCCTAAGGTCCCTTTTTGGCTCTGAGGTCTCAGTTTCCCTATCTGTAGAATGATGAGATTGGACCAGATCGCCCTAAAGTCCCTTTTAGTCTTTTCAACCTCAGTTTCCCCATTTGCAGAACGGTGAGATGAGAACAGATGGCCCTTGAGGTCCCTTGTGGCCGTCTGAGTCTTGGTTTCTCCCTCTGTAGAATGGGGAGAGTGGACTGGACGGCCCTTGAGGTCCCTTGTGGCCGTCTGAGTCTGGGTTCCCCCTGTCCGACGCTGGGCCTCTGCTGCCAGACTCGTCACTACAGCCCGTGAGGCAGGCGCTCTCCTCCCTACGAGCCCAGGCCGTCCTGCGTTTCCTGAGCACGTCGCCTGTGCCCGGAACGTGGGCCGGGGTTTGGGGGGGATCAAAGAAGGGGCAGCAGGAGGCCAAGAGAGAGGAGGGGAGCCGCCTTACCTAGCCGGGCCGGCAGGGTCTTCCTGATCTCCGGGATGCTGGGGATGGGGCTGCTGCCGTAGCAGTGTGTGAAGACGCCGGCCAACTGCTGGATGATGGAGTCGTTCTGCGAGGGGGTGGGAGGCACAGACAGAGCGGGGTGAGGCTCCCCGGCCAGCTGTGCCCCCTTCTGTGCCAGGCCCTCCCCACAGTGGACACGCCGGCAGCCCCTGCTTGGGGGGTGGCCAGGAGGGTTTTCCCATGTTGGGGGGACGGGGCAGAAGATGCTCGGATGAAGGGAGAAGGAGCCTGGGGGGCCCTGGGGGACGGGGAGGGATGGAGGGGTGCAGAAGATACCCGGATGAAGGGAGAGGGAGCCCGGGGGGCCCCGGGGGATGGGGAGGGATGGAG
>NW_025362386.1:0-5038 GCF_016433145.1 Gracilinanus agilis
CCGCTATTCTCCCCAACCTCCCCCCACTCTTATCCTGTCCAGATGAACAAGAAATCCCTAATCAATATTTATAAACCTGCATCCCGCCTCTCATTTGAAGAGCTGGGAATTCTATAGGACATTAACATACTAATTAGAAGCAGCCTGTGGTATTTTCTGCTCTGGTCTTTGTTTTCTTTTTTTAAAAATAGATAATCCTTCCATGTTTACTGAAGCTAAAATGAATTGGACCACTTCATTTACCCTGACCGGGGCCAGCCCTAAGCACCGTCATAAATAACCGAGCTCCGGGATATTAAGGAGCCTTGCGGAAACTGCTGACACCCAGGGTCCGGGGCCGGGGAAGGTCTGTTGGCCCGACAGTTTGTATCCCGACTCTCTCATTTCCAAGGAAGGAAAAGAAGAGCCAGAAACTGCCCAGATTTAATGTCACCCCCCAATGAATTCCTATTCTTGCTTCGCAGCAGTTTCCTAGGGCTAATGATTGTATCGCACTCATCGGCTACCCGGTCTCCCTTTCTTCTCTCTCAGCATCAATTCCAAATCCAATATGCTACAATAGACTGTAGTTGTTGGCCCTAAGGGGGTGTTCTGCCAGGGCTGGTGGTGCCAGTCAAAGGTAACTCTGCCTTAAGGTTACCTGTCTGGAGTCAAAAGAGGTTAAGCACCTCGGACAAGGCAAGAATGTGCTCTGGGTGTCTGAGAGGCAGCTGCTGTGTTATGGAAAAGCCCAGGATGCTGTGGTTTGAGCTACTTTTGGATCCATGCCCTGTGGGAACTTGGGCAAATTGTTTTACCTAATGGGTCTCAGTTTCCTCTGCAAAATGTGGGACATTATCTCTAATGTCCTCTCTAGCTCTAAATATATTATCTTATGAACCTCAATCTGTCCATGCTGGATATTTTGCCTATTATTTTCCTTGATTTTTTTTTCCCTCCAAGTATCCAGGGGGATCCTGATAGATGCCTTACCTGTTGTGGTTTTTTGGTCATGTCTGACTCTTCATGATCCCATTAGAAGTTTTCTTGACAAAGATACTGGGGTGGTTTGCCATTTCCTTCTCCAGTTCATTTTACAGATGAGGAAACCGAGGCAAACAAGATTAAGTGATTTGTCCAGGGTCACACAGATAGGAAGGTGACTGAGGCCAGATTTAAACTTAGGAAGATGAGTCCCTCTATCCACTGCATTTAGCTGCCTTACCTCTGCAGGGATACTAACAAGTAACTACTATGTGCCAGGTACTGTCCAGGGTGCTGGAGATTCTAAAACAAAAGCAAAATTCAGCCCCTGCCCTCAAGCAGCTCAAGTTCTAAAAGGAAGATGATGTGCATCTATAGATACACATAAAAAACCACATACAATGCAAATGGAGAAGGGGAGAAATTGTCACTTGCAGAAGGTGTCACTAGAGCTGAGTCCTGAAAGAAATTAAGTCTATCAAGAAGCAGAGGTGAGGACAGTGCAGCTCTGGCATGAAGGACAGCCAGGGTAAAGGTGGAAAGGTGAGAAATGGTGCATCTCATGTGAGGAAGTGGAAGAAAATCTGTTTGGAGGTACCATTGAGCATATCCTGTGAGGTCATTTATAAAATGCCTAGAGATATTAGATGAGGCCAGGCTGTGGGGAGATTTAAATGCAAGAAGTGTATATGTTTGATCCTAGAGGTATTAGGCAGCAACTGAAGTTTATTGAGTAGGGGAAGGATTTGGTCAGGCTTGGGCTTCAGGAATAACAATTAGGTGGCTGTATGAAGGATAGACTGAGTGAGAAGAGACCTTGAGGCCAGGTAAAAGGAATTTCTTCATGTTTAGATATTAAAGACTTCATTTGGAAAGGCCATTGGTTCAAAGTTCAAAGAACACAACTTGGATGAAGAAGACTTAGATTCAAGAATGGGCTCTACCAGTCATGAAGAAGGTACTCAACTGTGGGAACCTGAGTTTCTTCATGTATAAAATGGAAGTATTTGGACCACAGGGTATAACCATTCCTTCCAGCTCCAAATCTTGATCATATAAAAACACAAATGACCACTGTGGCAGCTATACTACTGGATCTAGAGTCAAGAAGACCTGAGTTCAAATCAAGTCTTAGACTCTTACTAGCTGTGTGACCTTGAGCAAGTCACTTAACCTCTGTTTATTGCAGTTTACTCAATTGTAAAATGAGGATAATAATAGCATCTATCTCTCAATGTTGATATGAAGATCATATAAGATAATTGCTGTAAAGTGCTTAGTGCAGTGCCTGCTATAAAATACTATCTATGATGATGTTAATGATGATAGTGGTGGTGGCAGCAATGGTGATGGTAATGATAATAATGCCTCAAATCCCCAATCTGCTGGAGTGTGTATAACTATACCCCCCCCCAAAATACTGAAATTTCTTTATGAAAAGTAATCTAAATGTTTTAGGGTGAGTAATAAATAGATAAGCATTAAGGGAATGACTGATCCCCTTCCTCATTCTATTTTTCAGCAGGGTTCCTTAGTATCTTGGAAGATAAACCCCCTCCACCACCACCACCATCCCCCTTCCATGTGTCTGTGTCTGCGTATTCTCTAAGGGTTTTGGTGGGTGGTTGTTTCTTAGGAGCTGAGGAGCTGCAATGATCCCTTGGGACTAGGGGAAAAAAAGAAAAAGATTGAGCAGATCTGCTTCATGTGAGAGAAAATGAAGTCTGAGTGCTGATGAGACCCAAGAGAATTTCCCAAGTCAGTCTGCATAACTGTGGGTGCTGTCTGGACATGTCCATTTATGTTTTCATCTATTTGGAGTTAATGCAAAACATTTAGGACTTTGTGAAAAATAAGTCCCTCCTTTGGCTCTCTTGGATGATCCAAATTGGAACTATAAATGGAGGTTACAACCTTCCCCTTGTCTTAGTGTCATAGACCCAGAGGAATTAACACTTGCAGGGACTTTAGTGATCATTCAGTCAACTCCATCAACCCTACCCCCATATAATCCCATAGACACATATTCATTTTATAGTGGAGTAATTTGAGGACTAGAGACAATAGGTGATTTGTACAAGGTTACACAGCTTAAAAGTGGCAGAGCCAGAATTCAAACCTGCCTTCTAACTCCAAATTCAGTTTTATTTCTACCATTCCATAGATTGTCATTAAGCATATAGCATCTCTGGTTTTTTGGTACTTTGTCAGATTCAATAACTTCAAGCTGGAAGGTCCATTACAGGTCCCTGGTCCAATCTCTTCATTTGAAAAAGGAAGGAACTCAGGCTTATATAAGAGAAATGATTTGTACAGGAAGCAAGTGGCAGAACCAGGTTTCTCCTACAGGTTCTCTGATTGTAGAGCTGAGGTTTATTTCAATATGTTCAGTTGTGTCAAGATTCATGATCTTGCTTGGGGTTTTCTTGACAAAGATACTGGGATGGTTTGCCGTTTCCTTTTCCAGCTCATTTTACAGATGAGAAAACTGAGATAAATAGGGGTAAGTGACTTGCTCAGGATCATACAGTTATTAAGTGACTGAGGCTGGATTTGAACTCAAGAAGATGAGTCTTCCTGATTCCAGGCTCTACACTCTATCTACTTGGCTACCTAGCTGCCCACATTCCAGTATAAATGGGTTCAAATCTCCACTCTACTTTTCAGAACTTCCTTAGCTTTTAAAAAAAGAGAGACTTGGTTTAAATGACTTTTAAGATCCTTTCTTAGCTCTTGGTCAGTAATCCTAAGAGCTATCTAAGGTCCTCCCCAGTTCTAACCTGTGCTCCAACCATAACATTCTAGGCCTTTAAGCAGAATTTTTTTTCCAAATGATGGAAGTAGGCATTCAGCTTTGCAGACTTTGGGTAACACTCATGGACCTTCTTTATACTATAATCCATCAAGTGAGAAGCACCCATTAAGACTTCATTATTTTCCAGGGACATAGTAGATGAAAGGCTCGATGGCATAGTGGATAAAGGACTATCTTTGGAGCCAAGAAGACTTGGATTCCAGTCTCACCTCTGACACATGCTGATACATCTATTGCATTAAAGCTCCTTTGGAGTATAATCTCCCTGAGCCTCAGTTCTCCTATCTTTAAAATTGGAGCAAATGATACTATCTGCTTCACTGTGTTGTTGAGAGAAAAATACTTTGTAAACCTTAAAGAACTTTAAAAATATGTTTTACTGTTATTGTGGTTGTTCTTTACATTTGCATGCCCAGTGCCTACTATAGCAACCCCACAGAGCAGAGATCTTAATAAATGTTTATTGAACAAATGAAGAAATGTAAACCTGTGCTTGCTACTTCTAGTCATAGCCCCAAAGCTCCCTTCCTGCCCTTCTGCTCTAGTAGAGGTGAACACAAGGCTATTTGTTGTCTGCTTTTTAATTTGCAAAGCTGACACACCAGCACACAGCCAAAGGAGAATTAGAAACGATGGAAAACACAGGAGTCTTATGCAGGAGTCCCTCCTCATATAGCACAGGAAAGGCAACAGACACTGGACAATTAAAATAGCAAAACAAAGACTAAGAAACCTTTCCAGAGAGGAGGAGGAGGACAAGGGCCCTTTCTGGAGTACTAGATAAATGGTGAGAAGAGGAGTGTGACAGTAGTTTTGAGGATAGGGGAATTATCAATTTGCTCATTCACAAAATTAAAGAATCTCTAAGTTGAAAGGGAAGATGAGCATGATTGTTCTAACCCATATGTGAACAGGAAGGGAGGCAGCACATTGCAAGAGTGAGTGTTAGATTTGGGGTCAGCAGACCTGAGTTTGAATCCCAGTTCTGTTGTTGCTATGTGACCTTGGAGAAGTCACTTCTCTCTGGGATTCAGTTTTCTCATCTGAAAAGGAGGACATTTGACTGAGATCCCTTCTAGTTCCAAATCAAAGGCCTTATGATCTCCAATAAGGGATCATCCAGCTTTCATTTCCAGGGATGGGGATTTCATTGCCTAGAAGACAGATACATTGTTGGGTAGCCATGGTTGCTAGAAAGTTCTTTAGAGAAAGAGAGAGAGAGAGAGAGAGAGAAAGAGAGAGAGAGAGAGAGAGAGAGAG
>NW_025362387.1:0-4642 GCF_016433145.1 Gracilinanus agilis
CAGCAAAGAAATATAATAAATCCCCATGAACTCAAAAAGAGCTTTAAAATTATCTCAAAAACTATATGCAAGGGGTTGAGGAAAAAAATTAGGAAACAAATAAGAGCAATGCAAGAAACTCAAGAAAATTATGAAAGAAAGATCACCCAAATGGATAAGAGATGTAAGGGTAGAATATTGTGCAGAGGAGATGGAACCAAAGGGAAAAGGAGACAGTTGCTGACAGAACAGCAGGGGATTCTTGGAATTTCTCACAGGAGGAGGGAGGCTGGGGCCTGGGAGGAGTGAGGAGGCAGAAAACCCAGCTCTGATCCATCCTGAGGCCTTTATAAGGATCTTTCTCTTGGAAATTGAAATCCTGATTCCTTAATAATAGCCATTTCAACACAACTCATCCTTCAAGACTACAACCATCGATTCAACTAAGATTTTAGACTCCATTGGGAGCAGTCTTTTAGACTCCCTCACTCATTACCTATCCTTGCTGAGAGACCCTTTTCAATCAAACCTTATAATTATATAGGAAAAGATAGAAATAGAAATATAAGGGGAAAGTGTGGAGAAGCTAAGGAGTTGGAACTGCGTAGGTTCCTGACTAAGTTATGGACCTGTAGGAAATTAATGAAGAGGGAATCCCCCCAAATCCTTCTGACTTTCACCCCTTTCCTTGTTCCCTTACTTGTGAATAATAAAAGCCATTTAGCAGCCAGGTAGCATTCTTGAGTGCCTGAGAGACAACAATGGAGAAGGGAACCACAGCTTGGCCTGGCAGCCTCCATCTTTGAGCCAGACTACTCACTGTGCAGCTAACCGATGGGGGGGGGGGTCTTAAGTGAACCCCATCCTTATTCAAGATTGGATTGGGGTACCACCTACCTCCTCTTTTAGGGAAGCTTTGCCCTCAACTCTTGAGGGGCAGCACCACCATCAGGATTGTCTAGTTTTGGGGTGACATTCCCTTAAAGTCTCCCAGTGTGTAATTGATCTCAGGGGATTGGTGAGGAGAGAGTCATCACACAGACTAGCCCTCTCTCTCTCTATTTCTCTCTCTCCCTGGCCCCCCTTTATTATTATAGAGATCCAGAGATTTACAGAAGAAAATAATGTATTAAGAACTAAAATTGCACAAGGAGAAGCTAATGATTTTCTAAGACAACAAGAAATAATAAAGCAAAACCAAAAGAATAAAACAATAGAAGAGAATATGAAACATCTTATCACAAAAACAACTTACCTGGAAAATAGACTAAGGAAGAAAAGATTTAAGAATAATTGGATCCTTGGAAAGTTATAATAATAATAAAAAAATCTAGATAATCATATTCTAAGAAATCATCAAGGAAAACTGTCCAGAAATTCTAGAGTCATAGAATAAAATAGGAATTAAAAGAATCCACTGATTACCACCTCAAAGAGACCCAAAGATTAAAATGTAGAGAAACCTTATTGTTACATTCCATAGCTCCAGTGTTAAGGAGAGCATACTGCAAGCAAAAAGAAAAAGAAATTTAATACTGTGGAACTACAATCAGAATAACATAAGACAATAGCTACAACATTAAAATAGCACAGGAAGTGGAACACAGCATTTTACAGAGCAAAAGAACCAGGCTTACAACATAGAATAATATTTCTAGCAAAGATGATCATAATTATAAAAGATAAAAAATGTATATTTAATTAAATAAAAGAGTTTCAACTATTCCTGGGGAGAAACCCACAAATCAGCAGGAAATTTAATCTATAAGAAACATAAAAAGTAAAGAAAAATTAATTGTAAGCAATCCAAAACTCAAAGGTAGCAATCATTACCTATAACAGAGCTGGGACCATAATGGATATAATTGGAAGGGACAAAGAGGGTAACTATATTATGCTGTGGAGGGATACTATGAGTAATGAAGCATTATCAGTATTGGAACTATGTACACCAAGTTTTATAGCAGACAGAATTATTAAAGGAAAAAAATAAGTGTGAGACAAATAGAAATTGATAACAAATAATAATAGCAGTGGACTTTAATTTTTCTTCTTCAGAACTAGATGAATCTAACTAAAAAATAAATAAGAAATAAGCCAGGGAGATGAATAGAACCTTAGATAAGATGGATATCTGGAGAGCCCACACACACCTGCAAAAGGTTAATAGTAAATCTAAGCCTGAACATAACACATAATCTAAACATAATTTCTGGTGGGAGTAGGATGGTTTAGAGAGCATAAATATTGTATAAAAGTCTTACTTTAAATCACACTATGGAAGTAATCCTGCATTCCTGTGGGATTATGGCATTAGAATAAATGTTCCATGAATATAATCAAGCTGGAAAGATTTGGATTTGGAAAGAGTATGGTCCTGACAGCAGATTGTGTTTGTTGCCCAAGGACCAATCTAGCTAAATGTGGTCCTGGAAATAATGTATGTTAACTAAAAACCAGATGGATTAAAGTGATCAAATTAAATACTTATAGGAACATGGAGAGTCAGATTTAATATTACTTTGCCAGAGCAGCTGTGAATTTTTTTAGAAAACAAGATGGAGATATATATTAAAAGCTGTAAAATTGTTCATGCTCATTGACCTAGGGATCCCATTACTAGGATTAGGCCCTATGCACATTATTGAAAGAGTAAAATGCTATATATGTATGAAAATATTCATGGAACCTTCATTTGTAATGACAAAATAATTAGAAATAACACAAAGGCAATTTTTAGGTGAAATAACTGAATAAATTATGGTATTTGAATTTAGCGGATTATATTATTATTAGAAAGGATAAATATTGGAAATATGAAGAAAATGAGGGGAATATATGAAGAGATGAAAAGAAAAAAAAGAATACATTTTTTAAAATAGCAGTCAGAAAACCAAGAGAAAAAAGTAAGCAAGTAAAACAAATCAAAAGAGAAATCAAAAGCAGAGGATATTTATATTAGTGCACATATATAATTTACATAAGTTAAATAAAATGTAAACAATGTGGCATTTGTAGTTTTCACATAATTTTTATGCATTTGTTTAATTAAACATTTTTTTGGTAGTGGTAATGGTGATTAAGTCTATAATAAAAATAAATAAATAAGGCTTAAAAGTACTGAAGAAAATAACACCTTAAAAACACTATTGGCCAAGTGGCTTTAAAAAATGGGGCACAGAAACTGACTGAAGAGAATGCTATAAAAAGCAGGATTGAACAAATGGAAATAGAGGTGCAAAAACTCAATGAAGAATTTTTTTAAAAAATTATAATCTGGCAAGTGGATGCTATTGACTAAAAAAAAAATAGAAAAAATAATATGAAATAAATGGAAAAATAGAAGAAAATGGAAAATATCTCATTGGAAAAATAACAGGCCTAAAAAATAGATTTATTTAAATTCATTTTTAAATGATATCATTTAAAAAGTTGGTTTACCTGAAATTCATGAAAAAAAAACCCTAGAGATCACATTTCAAAAACTTATCATGGAAAACAGCCCTGATATCCTAGATCTGGAGGCTAAACTAGAAATGGAAAGAATCTACCAGTCACAAAAAGATCACAAAATGAAAACCTCTAGGAATAGTGGAACCAAATTTCAGAGCTCTCTGCACAAAAAAGAAAATATTGCCAATAGCAGTCACCAAGAAACAAATCAAATATTGTGGAGCCAAAGTGAGAATAACAGAAGAGTCAGTAACTTTATACCAGGAATGCAGAGGATCAGAAAAACCATTTAATAGATTAAATAATTTGGCTGAGTTGATATTCACAGTGAGGTATTAGTCAAGCAAATATTGAATCTACTCAACTTAAGAATAAAAACATATATTTGACAAGAAACTTTGTTTATCAAGAAAAGTTTAGGTACAGCACCTGAGATAGAAAGAATGCACAAACTTTTACAATTCCAAAGTTATGAGTTACTCCAAGCATGTGGATTTTCTGCATTGTTATTCCCTTGTAAATTTGCATGTTTACTCATTCTCCAGCACAAAAATGCATTGGTAGAACACAATTTTATGCACATGATCCTGTTTTATGTGTCATTTATAATATGCTTTCTGCATTTGCCATAATATATGAATATCTGTAGTATTATTTATATTTCTTCATTGCTAATAAAATGGTACAAGTGATCTAGTGAACAAAGCTTTGGACTCAGAATTAGCAAGTTATAAGTTCAAATCTAGTCTCAGATACTTACTAAATTTATGACATTGGACAAGTCTTACCTGGACTACTTGTTTCCTCATGTAAAAAAATGAGAATTATAATAGTATTTGAATCTGAGGTTTTTTAAGAAGATAAAAAGAGATAATACTTGTAAAGCATTTATGAAGTGATAACTAATAATGGTTAAGATTGCAAAGTTCTATATTGAGAGGTCTGATATAGAAATGCCCGAGGGAGCAAGAAGGGGTTCAAGAATTAGAGCAATGATTAGGGTGAATATATCTCCTCACAAGTAGGTTATGACTAGATTCAGACAACCTGAGTGCAACTGTACTACTGGTGTTGCTTCTCTGGGAAACTGTTTTGAGAAAAGATCAGAGTAACTGAATCAGAAAGTGAACAGGTATTCACACACATTAGAGGTTATTAAAATTAACATATAATAATAAATTCAAATATTATATTTTATAAGATTTATTAA
>NW_025362388.1:0-1534 GCF_016433145.1 Gracilinanus agilis
GGGGGGCCCCTGAAGTCCTTTGTGCCTCTAGATTCCAAGATGAGCAGATTCACTGGTCCAGTATCATCACCCAGGGTCATGGGGTATTGAAAATTCCCATGAAAATTTTTCTGTTCTGTAGAGTATGGGAGTAGAAGAGAGGGATTAGTTGGAGATAAGGCAGTAACAGTTTAGCGGAGCCAGGACCTTTGGAGGTCCTTTATGGAGGACCTTTAATGCCAGACAGAAAGGCTTGGGATCCCATCGTTGTATATTTAAGGAGCCTCTAAGATTGTCTTGTGCCCATCATGCTCTTTTGGCTCCTCCAACTGCTGTCCTAGGCCACACCCAGATCTTTTCTCCTTTGGGCTGTTACAACCAGCTCTCCCTATATGGGAGAAACTCCATTTTCATCCCCACATTCCATTTGGAATCCTACCTGCCTTCAAGTCTTACTCAGGGACCTCTCTAGGGCTAGTTGTTCCCCTTAGAAGTCTAATGATTCTATTCTTCTTCTAATTATTATGCATGAACTTTTACTTATTGTATAGGTCACCCCAGTAGAATATAAGCTGCTTGAGGTCACACAGTTTTCTATCTGCATATCCTATCCCTAGCACTGAACTCTATACCTAAGAAGCCCTGGATAAATGTGTCTTGATTTCAGTGCTTATTGGGCTGTTAAAAGTGAAGTCATTGTTGTTGATATTCCTTCATTTTCATTTCTTTTTTTCCATCTTATAATTCCATCTTATAATCAATGCTATGTATTGATTCCAAGGCAGAAGAACTGTAAGGGTTAGGCAATGGGACTTAAGTGACTTGCCCAGGGTCACACAGCTAAGAAGTGTCTGAGGCCAGATTGAACCCAGGGCCTCCTGTCTCTAGGCCTGGCTCTCAACCCACTGAGCCACCTAGCTGCCCCCTTGGCCCTTCATTTTTCAAGTGGATCATTGACATCATGCATAATGTCTTCATATAGAATCAGGTGTTTTGCTGGGATTGGTAGTGCCTAAACTGAGGGGTAGGATAGATGATCTAGAAACATTCATTTCTCTTGATTCCTTGGGCTACACATTATCTGATTCTGCCATTCTCTGTAGTCTTCTGTCTGTCTGCAATGAACAAATTGTCAGTATCTGTTAAATTTTTGTTAGGAAGCTCTGCTACCTGGTGTGTACCATGAAAACAGATTTATCTTTCCTCCCCACACTGAGTGGGATTTTACCCAGAGCCTCCAGTGAAAAAGAAAAAGCACCAATATCATTACTTGTGCTGAGCCCTCCATTTAATCACATCTTCTCAGACTGTGATTCCAGGCACTTGGTTAGGGAAGGGAGGTGGGGAGAGGGAGAGGGGGAGAAAGAGGTTGAGAGAGAGACAGAGACAGACAGACAGAAACAGAGACAGAGGGAGAGACAGAGAGAGAGAGTGAGAGAGTGGGAGAAGGGCAAGGGGAGAAGGAGAGAGGGAGAAGGAGAAAAAGAGAGAAGGGGAGTGGAGAGAGGGGGGAAGGAGGGAGGGAGAGAAAGACGAAGGGAGGGAGAAAAAGAGG
>NW_025362389.1:0-2842 GCF_016433145.1 Gracilinanus agilis
ATGGATGAGAATGTAGGAATTTGGCATAAGATCATAGCACCATTTCTTTTCATTCAATCATTTTCAAGATGAGGATCCTGAGTCTCGGAAGGTAAAGTGTCTTACACTTTGTCATCTTGGTTATAAACAATTATGCAGTGTTTTGAACTTAAAGAATTTGATGTGATATCTGCTTCATTTCATATGTAGCATGTTAACTAATTATGTAGCATTTTTTAGTTTGCAAAGCATTTCCTACCACACAATCCTGTACTCCCTCTACTGAGGCATCTACTTCATCTCTGGGACTTGGCCAATCAATTGGCCTCACTATCCCAATAAAAAAGAGTAGCAACTTTCCCAACCTGTCCTAACAGACGCCATCCATAAAAGTCTGTCTGGATTTTTATGTTGTTGGTCCTACTTAGCTTTGGGAACCTGTGTCCTTTCACTATTCTCAAGACATTTTTCCCTCCTAGATTCCCTTTGTTGTGGCTGCCACTCAGTATTGAAGCCAAACCCTAATCCTTTCTAATGTCTTCAACATGAATCAAACTCCTTTAGTGGGAAAAAGAGAATTTTCAATTTCTCCATTAATTTTATGAATTGCAAACTGATACCTCATTTTAAATCTGCTAGATATTTCCATATGAAAGTTACTCAATTAAAAAGAATAACTCAAAACCATTTCAAAAAGTAAGAATATTCACAAGGGATATGGATATTTTTCAATACAATAGACAAATTTCATCATAACACCCATCATATAGCAAAACATCTGGGGGTATAAATTCCTCTTCCAGATTAGGAATCAGCAATTTCTGGACATTTCTGTGTGGTAACAATTGAGAACACAATGCCATCTGTCTTTGGTGAGGTGCCAGATGTGATTTCTAACACTGCACTATTTTCTTAGCTTCTATTCTCTTTTTGAAGCTTTAATATTCAATGTCAGAAGGAAAATATATCCGTAAATAAAACCAGGGTTATTTTAAATAGTTTCATTTATTTCCTTCCTGATGTTTTATTGGGAGTCGAATTGATCAGATGAAAGTATGTGGGAAAGATTTCAAGTTTATTCCACAGGAGTACTAAATAGTCCTGGGATTATGAGTACTAAAATAGAGAAGATTCAGAGGGGAATACAATAGTTCTCCATGGATTTGAAGGGCTAGTTATTATTTAGAAGAGGGGGTATACTTGTTCTAATTGACCATTTATGAGGAGTGCTGGTGTTACAAATAGAAAATGCAAAAGGATTCCTAACTTCAAGTAACTAATATGCTATTAAGGAAAGGAAATACATAAATGGAAGTGGTAACTAGGCATTTGTATTATGGTTAAAGAAGTCAAAGGGGTTTTGAATGAGTATTTGGGACAATGGAGAGGCATATCCTTTCGATAGTTCCCCATGTCACTGAAAGGTGACATCCAATATGTTATATTTCCTCTAGCTCTGTGTTATAAAATAAGGATCCCTGAATAATTTTTTAGTCTTCTTCTTAATACAAGGCAGCAAGGAAGTGGAATGGAGTGGTGGAACTGGATTCACAAAGGCATGAATTTAAGTCAGACTCTTACTGACTATATGACCTTTGGTTAGTCACATACCTTCCATTCATTTCACTTTTCTAATATATAAAATGGGAATGATAATAATAATCTCATTTGTGAGGATAAAAAGAACAAATACTTATAAGTGCTTTAAAGCCTTTTTCTTCTATGTAAACACATTATTATTAGTAATTATAACTTTATGATCTTCAGTAAGTTATTTTACTTCTATTCATTTATTAAAGGACAAGAGTAGACTAAATGGTCATGGAAGTCCCTGGATTTCTGAATGTTTTATTTTTAAAATGTCATAAAATATTTTATCATTGTTGCTATCATAATTATAACTCATTCCATGTTAATAGAAACTGAATAAATATTTGTTGAATAGATTTGAATATTCTATGACAACTATTTTGAATGTAAGACATTCACTCTTAGGTATTTCTTCTTTCCCACAGTGACAAAGCTTAAACTCATTGACCCATTTCTAGGAAACAGAGATTTTTAAGCCCCTGAGGATCCATATGTATTTCCTTTCTTGAAAAGTTCCAGTTTTTTTTTCTTAAATGAACCTTCCCAGGTTAATGAAACTCCGACCATTTCATTCCTGCTTTCCCACTCAACAAGAAAGGCAAAAACTGCAAGTGAAAACTCAATTAAGAAAGATATGTTTTAGACAAGGCTGTACATGCAATAAAAATTATTCTTTGAAATTGCTTTTAGGACTAGCCACGGATGAAATAAATGAATAGATGTAACAGAAATATTGTATTTCAAAACTCATGTTTTGATCTTAAACCCAACATTTCAGAGTTTTCATTGCAGTTTGATGTCAGAACCTATGAATTTTTAAAAACTGGATTCTCCTATCCCTACAAAACTTAATTTAATATTCATTCAATCTATGAAATAAAAATATAGTCAAATGATCTTCATGAATTTCCTGTACCTTAAATTTCAAATAACACAAAGGGTATCCATCAATAGAGTATATTTCATCACCATATGAAAATGTCAAACAGTTTTGCAAGCAGAATAGAATAAGTTACATGTAAATTATATTACTGCTTATGTTTTATTTGAAATATTCATAATATTCATTTTGTAAATACAATATGCTGTACAAGAAAATGACAATATTGTAATTGAACTTCTATGAAAAATCTTGCCACTGAAGGTTTTAGATGAAATCAATCTTGCCCTGATTTTACATGGCCTTGTAAAGACTAATTTGCTCATCTTTTTGTTCTGGGAAGTACATTCTGTAAGAGATCACTGTCATTTCTTGATCTCCACTTTAATCAAT
>NW_025362390.1:0-1850 GCF_016433145.1 Gracilinanus agilis
GAAGGGAAGGGAAGGGAAGGGAAGGGAAGGGAAGGGAAGGGAAGGGAAAAGAGAAGAGGAAAGGAAAGAAAAGAAAAGAAAAGAAAAACAGGCCTCTTTTTAAAAGAGTCAGGTGGCTTGGTGGATAGAATGCCAGACCTGGAGACAGGAGGTCCTGGGTTCAATGCTGGTCTCAGACACTTCCTGGCCAGGTGACCCTGGGCAAGTCCCTTCACTCCCATGGCTTAGCCCTTAGTGCTCTTCTGCCTTGGAACCAATACACACTGTTGAGAGTTTATAAAAGGAAGAAAAGAAAGGAAAGAAGAAAGAAGCTTCTCTTCTCTTGCAGAGGGCTGGCACTGAGAGCAATGTCAGGGATGTTTTAGCTTTACAGGCATCCTCCCTCACAATGACCCCATGTGGCAGAGACTATAGTTATTACCCCATTTTACAAATGAGGAAACTGAGGCGCAGAGAGACGAAGGAATGGATTCCTGCTCAAAGCCACACCTTGAGCCTCTGAGCCTCAAGCCCTAAGTCCCCTGACTCCAGGACCAGTGATGGCTCCACGACACAGTGCTGAATTCAGTGCATGGCAATAGGGAGGCACAGATGGTCTTTGGGAAGGGGGGGATAGTCACAAAGATTATTCTAGGATCAGGTGAGGCAGACATGGAAGATGCTGGAGATGGGAGGCCCGTGAAGACGTTATTGAAATGGTCTGAGCAGTAGCCACGGAAATGGAAAGAAGGGAAAGAGGTGATGTAGGGGTGGCGGGCTCAAGAGAGCTGGTTGTTAAATGTTCAGAGGAAGTGCTTCTACTTCAGGAATCCGCACATGAAATCAGGGCTTCTTCCTGTTTTGTTTTATTTTTTAAGCCTTTCCCTTCTGCCTTAGACTCAATACTAAGTAGTGCTTCCAAGGCAGCACTGTAAGGGGTAGGCAATTGGGATTAAGTGACTCGTCCAGGGTCACACAGCCAGGACGTGTCTGAGGCTAGATTTGAACCCAGGACCTTCTGGGTCCAGGCCTGGTGCTCTGTCCACCATTTTGTTGATTTTCTAGCCTCAAGAAAATGAAGGTGAACATGTTCCTACTAGAGACTGAGCGGCCAACTCTGCTGCGGGGGCTCCTCCTTTTCCCAGAGAGCTGGTTGTTAAACATTTCCCGGCACATGGCGGGAGGTGAGAGACATTACAAGGCAGAAGGGACGAGCCCGGGGGACTGGCTGGGCACGGGGGCAGGAGTCGGGGAAGGACTTGTTAGCGCATGGCGGGGGCTCTCCAAGGCAGGGAAGGCTCCCAGAGCCCTGGGAGGCCCCCCGGGGTGCCGGCGCCCTCCCCCGGCCCGGCCCGTCCGCTTCTTACGCCAACGTGCCAGGGTCGCCCAGAGGACGCGGCTGAGGCCAGCCGAGGAGCCCCGAGCCCGGTGCCGACCCCCCACACTCACTCTCTCCCCCGACCTGGCCCGGCTGCCCTCCAGAGCCAGCGAAGGAGGCTCAAAGACTCGGGGCGCAGCCCCCCTCCTCCCCCAGGCCCGCCGGGAGCCCCCCTGCTTCTCTCCCCGTTCTCCAGGGCCGCCTCGCCCTCAGCGTGACACACAGCCGTGGGGCCCCCCCAGCCTCCCGCGGCCGGCGCGGCCTGGGAAAGCCCCCCACGCGGACTAGGCCGGGGAAGCCCTCCAGGGACGCCGTTGTCGAGGGCTCCCCCATAGGGTCTGCCCACCCGGGACGCGATGGGCACTTCACCCCCCGTGAGGACCCCGAGAATCCAGAGCAGCGAGTCGCCCCGACACGCAGCAGCCGGACGCCGCTCAGAGAATGACGAGGAGCCGCCGCCGTCCCGGCCTCGTGTGAGAGGGTGCCAGGGGGG
>NW_025362391.1:0-1571 GCF_016433145.1 Gracilinanus agilis
TTTTCACAGCTTATTTGCACAGGCTAGGCTCCTTAAGAGTGTGTGTGGGGGTCTTTTAACATTCTTTGCAGAGCGCCTGGCACAGAGTGGGCTTTAACACTTATTGATGATCACCTAACTCGGACAATTCTCTAACCCTAGATGTTACTGTGAGACCCTAATCTGTGATGGCAGAGTGAGTTTCTGTGCTGAAAATTGGGGAGCTCTTCACAGTGATGAAGTCATAGGACTGGACCAGAAGGCAAAATAATAGCAATAACAATAATAATACCACTCAACATTTAAATATAATAGAGAATAGATGAACTTTTTTTGTCCTATGCCAACACTAGTTTTAGTTTTCATGTGCCTTTTTCCCATCCAAGTAAAAAAGACAGATGGCAGCAAACCCTTGGACCAGTGCTACACTAGCTTCCACACTGCCTAGATATGAATGCCTAAATATGCACTTTATTTGGCTAATTCTAGAACGAAGGTTCTCACCATTTGTGGTAGTATGCAAACGTATTTAGGATCATGGACTTTGAGCTGGAAGGGCCCTCAGAAGCTAACTAGCTCAAACTCCTAACTTGACAGAAGAGGAAACTTGAGTCCTCATAGTAGGGAAGTGACCTGCCCAAAGTCACACAGCTAGCAAGTGGCAAACGTAGGATTTGAACTCTGAACTCGGACTCCAAATTCAGCAGCATCTTCACTTTGCCACTTATCTACCCTTCAAAACCCCAAATCATTTTCATTCTTTAAACCAAATGGTGAGGGGGAAGCTGGGTAGTTCAGTGGATTGAGGGTCAGACCGGCCTAGAGACAGGAGGTCCTGGGTTCAAATCTGGCCTCAGACACTTCCCAGCTGTGTGACCCTGGGCAAGTCACTTGACCCCCATGGCACACCCTTACCACTCTTCCACCTAGGAGTCAATGCACAGAAGTTAAGGGTTTAAAAACAAACAAACAAACAAACAAACAAATAAATAAATAAATAAACCAAATGGTGAGAGGATATGAGACATAGTGTCTAGAGAGGCTGACTTCTGAAGGAAGATCTGAGTTTGGGTCCTAGCGCTGATCTGTGCTGGCTGTTAACATTGAGGGGTTCTAGGCAATTCTCTAGGACTGTAACCAGCAGAAGAGTTGCTCACTGACATTGTTAATGGGAATTTCCACTCTGGGAGTTCCCTAGACCAGTGAAATCACAAATTTCTGATAGAATAGAGCCTACTTAATAATTATATAGTGATTTAATTTATCCAAAATGTCTTGTGTGTGTTAAATCTCATTTATTCTTAATAATAATATTAATGATTTTGTTGTTAACGTTGTTGAGTCATTTTAGATTCTTCATGATCCCATTTGAGGTTTTCATGGCAAAGTTATTGGAGCAGTTTGCCATTTCCTTCTCCAGCTCATTTTACAGATGAGGAAACTGAGGCAAAGAGGATTAAGTGAGTAGCCCAGGGTCACAGAGCTAGTAAGTATCTGAGGCCAGATTTGGACTTAGGAAGACTGACTTCAGGTCCAGAGCTCTATCCACTGCACCATCTAGCTGCTCTGCCTTAAAAACACAATATAGATGT
>NW_025362392.1:0-2148 GCF_016433145.1 Gracilinanus agilis
CTGTGTCTCTTAGTGGTTAGCAAAATTCATGATGACCTTGAATGACCTGGCCATTTAGACTAAGCCAGACAGGTGGTCATCAATCTCTTACTGCAGGCAACAGAATTTGTCAACCAGTAGTTTTTCTTGTGTCTATTTCATTCTCTTTCTTAGTGAAAGAGACTATTCTTTCCAGAAACATTTTGCCAACTGGAGGAAAGAAGTCCAGATGCCTTTCCTGGTGAAAACAAAGAAGTAACTAGTCAGTTGGCACACATAAAAAATCTTTAAGGTAAACAAGATGTTTTAGGAAGAAGTTTTCAAGTTTGGAGATCATTACATCATAACCAAGGCTTATCCAGATGCATTGATTTCTTCCTAGCATGGTCTGGACTTAATCTAATCCTTTTTACTTCTCCCACCAGAATAGGCCATAAGAACTCCCCGACTCTGTCTGGTGACCTATTCTTCAACTGAGTAGCAATAGTTCCCAGGTGGATGGGATTTACTTTTGATTTTTTTTTCATTTTGCAGATGGTCTTCCTTCCAGGTAAGAAAAAGAACTATTGCCATTCAGGGTTCTCTGATATCCAAAAAATTTGCTGATTATATGTTCATGATCTTTTTTTGAAATTCCCAGGGCCCTCTTCTAGCATATCACAGGAGCACAAATCACCATTAAAACTATATTCTTTCTGCTCCAGTCAGGAGAAGTAATTTTGAAAATACATTTATTTTCAGATTGCTTTTACTGTCCTACTTCCAATTGAGTCCAAGTCAACATGTATTTATTAGGTACCTAATATGTGCCAGGCACTGTGTTAATAATCCCTGGAGATATAAAGAAGACGGAAATACCAATCCTTGCCTTCAAGAAGCTAATGAGGAAGACAATGTGGAAATAACTATGTACAAACAAGATAAATACAGGATCAATCAGAGATAATTGCAGGGGATTGGGAAAGGCTGAAGGTTGAATTTTGGCTGGAACTTGAAAGAACCTGGGAAAGCCAAGAGGCAGATGAGAAGGGAGAATTCAGGAGTGGACGACAGCCAATGAAAATGCAGTCAGATTTACTTTAAATCAAATAACAGTTTGAAATGCTCTAATAGGTTCTTTAGGAGTATAACCTTCCCAAGTCTGAAACTCTGTCTACCTAGGCTTTTAGTCTGTTGAGTAACATCTTTCTGTTGTTGAATCCCAGTGATATTTAGCATTGCATCATAGGATTAAGAGTGGGAAGGGACCTTAGATACCATTTAGTACAGCTAAGTACCTGTTTGGCACCAGGGCTGATAGCATGCTTAATTTGGAATAAAAGGATTAAAAAAAAAAAAAGAACCCTGAGTTAATCCTTTCTTTCATCTATATATGAGAGAATACTTACATAAATATAGAAATATTAGTTCTAAGGGAGAGGAGCAGTTAAGGGTTGGGCACCTGGGGTTAAGTGGCTTGCCCAGGGTCACACAGTTAGGAAGTATCTGAGAACAGATTTGAACCCAGGTCCTCTTATCTCTAAACCTGGCTCTCTATCTACTGAGCCCCATAGCTGTCCCTCTTCTCATGTATTTACTAGCTGTGTAACCTCATGGTAGTCACTGTCTCTCAGGCACAATTTCTCCATCTATAAAACTGAGGTCAGAACATTAGCACCTACCTCACAGGGTTTGGTGAGTGTTTAATGAGTTACTTTGTGTATACTTCGTATGTGTTGTTCTTATTATTCCAGGAGATAAAAGATGTTTGTGAGTGCTTGAGGGTAAGAATCATATGTTAATTTAGGACAATAGATTTTCGACTTGGAGAGGATCTTAGAAGTTACCTAATACAACCTCTTCATTATTCAGATGAGGAAACTGAGGCTAAGGAAGGATTTTTTCAGACTTTCTGACTTCAAATTCAAATTTTAGCATAGTACTATGGCTAGAATTTCTATTATAGATAAATATATAGGAAATTTTTCTCAATAAATCATTTTTGTTTGAATGGTGATTTTCAGATATCTACTGATTCTGTAAGTTAGAAAGGGACCATCCAACCGTGCTGGAGAGAAATTTGGAACTACCCTCTCCAAATCACTAAACTTGACTAAAAGATTATACTTATATTACAGCAAGATTTTTTTAAAAGAAGAAAAAGCAGCTTATGTGTAAAAAAGATATATA
>NW_025362393.1:0-1792 GCF_016433145.1 Gracilinanus agilis
ACTATGTTCTGAGAGCTGTGGTTTTAGACATTGGTCCCTAAATAATTTTTATAAAAATTACTTTAAGCAATAAAGTTCAGTATTTTCTCACTATTATATGGGAGGAGGGGGTTAAATTCTAATAGAGAATCACAATCACTGGCCCTGACTCAAGATAAATTATTATTCCCCCCCCCTTTTTCTGGTTGATTGGTCATATTTTTATTAAAAAGAAATAAATCCGTTGATATATTTTGTTTTCAAACAGCAGATATTTCCCTAAAGTGCTTTACAAAGAGTATTCTCTGAGAGAACTGTTAGACCATGCATTATTAATGGAAAGGAGGGAGATGTCTTGGTACTTTGGTCCCACAGAATTAATGCTTCCTCCTGTGGAATATTTTTGCTTCTCCACATTGACCTCATTTGTATCATTTTATGTTATTCTCTTGGATTTGTTTTCTTCTCTTAGCATCACTTCATGTGTCTGCCAATATGCCTCTGAATTCTTCACATTCAGTAGCATTCCAGTTTTAGAACTGGACCTGAGATTTTTGCAAATATAAGGAATGTCCAGATAAAAAAAACTTGTTCTTTCAAAGCAAGTCAACATCTTTTCTGAAGGTTTCAGAGAGTTGCCTAAATACTGAAATTTTGGTGACTTGGTTACGCAGCTCATACAGGTCAGAGACATGACTTGGACCCAGCTCCCCTAGGAAATGTTATGGTCTTTTTCATATGGATTCCATAATTGAAGTATAATAATCTTTTTTAAAAAATTCTTATGTCTTAGAATCAATACTATGTATTGATTCCAAGGCAGAAGAGTAGTAAGGGCTAGGCAAATGGGGGTTAAGAGACTTACCCAAGGTCACAAGGCTAGGAAGTGTCTAGATTTGAACCCCACATCTTTTGACTCCAGGCCTGGCTCTCTATATCCACTGACCTGCCCTGGCACAAACATTTTAAATTCTTCACATAGAGTAGTTGCTTCAAACATTCCACTATTACTGGGAATACATTTCATTTCCAATTTTTGGTAACCATAAATAGTGTTTCTATGAGCATTTTTCTTCATACGAGTCTTTCCTTACTGTCATTTTTTTTTTGAAATAAGCCACGAGTACTGGGGTCTCTGGGTCAAAATTATACACTTTTAAAAAATAACATACATGCATGTGTGTATACATGCACACACACACACACACATTTTCTGTCTCTTTCCCTCTGACAATTATAAACATCATGACCACTTTGGACATTCTTATCATTAAATAACACTTGTTTAAAGTGTTCTACTATCATGGCAGGGCATAACTAGGCTTCCACTTGAGAGCAAAATAGAGTTTAAATTATTAGTCTAACATATATAGCAAATATAAGCTTTTTTTGCCTAAGTTAGGTACTTAGTCTAAGCAATAATAGCAAAATAATATTTCTTTGCCATTCTAGTTTTTTCCCTCAATAATTTTTGGCAGTATATCTTCCCTTTTAGCAAAAACCACCTCCTGCCTAACCATCTCCTTGCCCTGCTTGGATCCAAAGCATAAAAGGTTTTCTTTCCATGAAAGGGTTGAGAAAAGATAGCTCATTCTGGAAAGAACAATCAAGAAATTTTATTCTCTTTTTAATTATTGGTTCTCCTTAGGAGAAAGTGAGAGAGAGTCCTTTCCAAAGGGGAAGGAGAGGGAGTTGAAATACTAGGTGAAGAGGATGAGTACATTTAAAAAGAATAATGAATGGTACTTATGCTATGTGGCACAGCAAATGGAGCAATGGGCTAATAATCAGGAAGCATAATCTTCATGAGTTT
>NW_025362394.1:0-3454 GCF_016433145.1 Gracilinanus agilis
TTTTTTTTCCATAGTAACAATGATGTTGTTCTCTAAATAAGTGATTTATACCTTAAAATATATTTAAGACTTTGTCAATAACTTTGAAATCAGCAAATATATACCAACGTTAAACTCAGTAAATGATGACTCAGGAATTCAAAGTCTTATCTTAATAGTCTTATGTAACAGTTCTTTTCCAATTGAACTATAAGTCCAGACCTAGTCATTTTGCTCTAAACATTCCCACAGAAAGATAAGAAAGATTCGGTACTGGCAGAACAACTGTCCTTCATGCCATTTCAATGCATGATTTTATGTGTCATCTAAAACTGGAAGAAACTCAGACGACACCTAGTTCAGTCATAATTTTTTTTACAAATGAAGAAGCTGAGAGCCAAAGAGAATAAGTGATTTGTAGAAAGTCATACAAGTAATGAGCATAAGAATCAGGATTGGAATCTATGCCTTTAGAATTCATTTCTTTCCACTCTATTATGCTTGTCTGTCTCATAATGGTGTTAAGTATCATTAAGTATCAATTAAGTATTGATAGAGGAGTGGAATCATCAGTGAGTTTTTCCCAGTTTAAATTGAAATATGTTGAAATAAAGCCTTGGAATCACAAAGAGCAGATCACATAGAATATGTTAAGTTATAATCATCTTCAATCTTTTTCCAGCCAGAACTAAGCAAATTATTTGGTTGGGGAAGGAGTTGGGATGCAGTGGACAATCTCTCTTTTCCATGTAAGATGACTGTAGAATTATCCTTTTCTATTTCTTAAGGCAATTACATCCCTCTCTCTGACAATTTTTTCCCCTCCTTTACTCCTTTTCACTCACGGTCAACAAGTGATCATTTCTTTCCTCAACAAATAACATTTTGAAAGGAACCTCTGGGAGATAATGTACCTCATGATAAAAAATCTCTAGGCATCAAGTCCAATCCCTTTCATGTGACAGAATGAGAAAACTTATAGCCAATCAGTGCAAAGTCTTGACCAAGAATAAAACAGGAGGTTTTCAACTTGTGGGCAATAGTCTTCCAAAGGATTTTTTGCAAGCTATCTTGGAATATATTTATTCACCAGATATTTGATTAAATGCCTCAAGATAATCAATAAATAAACATACCTCCTATACATTGAACAAACACTATGCTATACACTTAAATATGCTAATATTTTTTCAAACGTACATAGATGCTGTATGATTAAGATAATACAAATCTATTTAAAATCCTTAATGATTTTTAGTAACATTTTTGATATTTATTTTCTCAAGGAGATGATAATAATGGTGTTTCTTACTGTCATGTGCATGGTCATAATTTCTTTTTACCTTGAAAATGGACCCTTCCTTTCACAAATGGTGGGTCTCCTACCTTTACCTAAAGAAATGTCTGCCTGTAAGTCTTGTGTGAAATTTTCGTAGTCCAGTGGGTAAGTGGGTAAGTCAGGTGGGGCAGTTCTTAAATTACTTTATATAGGTGGTCACTGTCCTTGATACCAGCATAGAGATATACCTATAAGGGTATATCCCCTTGTGCTTAGATCTGCAGGAAATTTATCCCTCACCTATGAATACTTTGTAAAGGAAGATAAATTTGCTAGTGGCATTTTCCACTAGTCCTTGAGCTAAACAATTAAAAGCCATGTTTGTGCAGCTATAATCAAATATATTTTTTAGTTCTCTTTGATAAACAAATGTAAAAGTTGTATAGGTTCAATGATAGAGCTGCAGGGAGCTGCTTTTGTAAAAGTCATCAACTGTTCCAATACAATTCATTCCCTGACAATCCCCACATCCATTTACAAGTAGACACCACCATTTGATCTTTGATTTGAGCATTCTAATTGATAGGCTAAATACCTTCATTTTTCATTAAAGTAAGGGGGATTATTTGTTTCATTTCCAAGTTTAAGTAAAAATTTTGAGCATGTAATACATATCTTCTACTAAAATGGCCAATTTTATCTTATAAGTATTTTATCATTTATAAAAATTCATTTTTCCAAGTTGGGGGAAAATAATTTTTTTCAGATGAGACTATAAAACATACAGAAATAAAGCTAATAAATATTTCATCAATGGATTCAGATGTGGCATATGATGCTATCTTAACACCAGAATAATCTTCATTACTATGCTAACTAGCCTTAAACTGAATTGAAATGAAGGTTCAACAACAGTCTTATAAGAACAGAATTGGAGGATCACCCAGAGCCTGCCAAGTGGGTCACCTGGTGAGTATAGCAATGAACCACTTACTACATATAACAAATGAGTTATTGCTAAGGAGAAATAGTTATAAAGGACTTCAGTGATGAAAAGTATGACAACAACAACAAAACAGGTTGTTCACATAGAGAAAGTATTGCTGGATAGGCCATGTTCCTCATTGATAGTTACACAATAATAACAAGATAACTAGAGGAATACCCAAAGGATGCTGAGTGGAACCCCTGTAATATATTCATGGGAGAATGTGAATAAGTCACAGAGGCTCAGTTGGCATGGATATGTTGCAATCGTCATTTTAGAAGTGGGGAGAACCCACCCCAATAAGGTCACACTTCTCTCATAGTCTTGAAGAATTCTTTTATTTCTGTTCTTTCAGTACAAAATTCTCTTAACAAGCAAGAAAATGTGAATTAAAATGAATAATCTCAACTAGTTACTCTCTTAGCAGAGACTGGTTACATATTAGATTAAAAAAATGTTTTTCTTCCATGTGACTATAATAATAATAATGTAGTATGTCCCACTAACTGGCCAATCTCACTTTTTTCTAAATACATCAAAACTTTAATGATTTTTTCTTTCCCATATAATATAAAATATAATGTCTATATAATGGAAAAAGATACAAAGTATTGAATTAACTATTAAACTTTTTGATGATCTCATTCTTAAGTGTTTCTTCTTCACTTCTCTTGTACTATGCTAAATCATGTACATATTGTATTCCCTCCCAGAAACAAAAAATAAAAAGCTCTTTATCGTACAAATAAAGTTGACTAAAATGTCCACACAACTGGTTCCAGGGATTTCACTGCTAGGAATATACCCTAAGTTGGTCAGAGACATAAAGAAAATCTTCATACATAACAAAATATAGCAAAATTTTATTTTGTATTAGCAAAAAGGTGGAAACAAAATAAATGTCTTTAGTATGGGGAATGGCTTACCAAATTGGGACACATGAAGGTAATGTCATATTAATTCTCTTTTTTAAAATAATTTTTATTTTTTTTTTAGAAAAGTTATCATGGTTACATGATTCATGTTCTTACTTTCCCCTTTATCCCCCAACCCCCATAGACAATGCACATTTCCCCTGGTTTTAACATGTGTCATTGATCAAGACTTATTTCCAAATTGTTGATACTTGCATTGCTGTGGTAGTTTCGGGTCTACATCCCTAATCATGTCCTCCTCAACCCATGTGTTCAAGCAGTTGCTTTTCTTCT
>NW_025362395.1:0-6078 GCF_016433145.1 Gracilinanus agilis
GAATTTTTGGTAAACTCATTTTAAACTTCAGTGAAGTTCAAAGAAAGAAAATTAAGAAATATTAAAGTAAAAATTAAATTAAATTAAAATTAAGAAAAAATTTAATTTCTTGCTGGCTTCATGGGAAAAGCCTTGTGAATCTGAAAAAGCAGCTGAATCGCAGGGGCTTTTGAACTGATATATATTAGAATTTCAGAGGTAAACCTAGGTGGAAAAATCATAAAAAACTCTCTTCTCTCCCCAAAACTCACACAAAATCTGTGTGAATCTATGCTGTGGATTTCCATTCTGATTACAGATAGTATAAGACATATTTTGTGGTGAGAATAAAACAGACTGAAAAGAGATAAAATTAGTGCTGGAAGGAAATGTGAGATAAATTAGACCCAGATTCCTCAGAGACTACACCTGATGGATATTCTCTTAATATTTAAATCATTATTTTAAAAATGACATCCACATGACTCAATAGTGAGATTTTTCCCATTTAATTTTCACAAGTCAGGGAAATACTATTTGAAGAGTAAGAATTCATTTGCTGATAAATGAAAATAATAAAAAGACCACATTGCTGTCTCCTTTACATTTACTTTGCATTTGTCCAGGGGGAATTGTCTTCAGGAGTTCTAGGACTATAAACACATTCCTCCAAACAGCTTTTAGTGCTGTTATTATTATTACTAGAGTGTTGTTTTCTGTCTTCTTCAATAATGTTAAATCAATAGAAGGCTGATAATTAGATGAAGATCTTTGTTAGCTTAATGCTCAGTTTACCATCATCCAACAGACAAATAGAACTAACTTCTGAACCAATTTTCCTAATTAAAGGGATTTGTAGATCACAAACTGTTGGCAAACAAATGAATCTGGGAGCTTGATGCTTCTAAAGATTTCCATCCTATCCCAACCCCCACTTTACAAAGAAGGGTGAACTCTCTTCCAATGTGACTTCCATACAGATCACTTCATCAAAACCTCTCCTGCTGAGGTAGCCAATGATTTGTTCATAGTCATGTCTGAGGGCATATTCATAATTGGATGGCACCAAGCTCTTTAGGGTGGAGAAATGCTGAGCAGATGGAGATACACTGCAGGGAGATCTCACAAGACTGTGTGAGTGGGCAGAAAAAGGCAGTTGAGATTCTTTGTAGGTAAGAGAGAGGTAATTAACACATTTAGAGAAGAATAATCCAAACTAAATTTATGAGATAATGGAATTAACTATCAGTTTTGTAGGAAAAAGATCTAGAAATCATTAAAGGTTATTATCTTTTAAAAATCATTAAAGGTTATTATCTGCAACCAGAAGGTCAACAAAAATACAAGATTCATCCAGAAGGACAAGGGAAAGAAACAAAAGAAAAGACTTTTTTTTCTGCCCTCATATGAGACTTCATCTGTGGTACTGAATATAATTCTGATTGTCATGTCTTAATAAGTAAAAAGAAAGACATTAAACTGGGAAAAAAATCAAAAAAGGGAACTAAAATGATCAAAAGGGATGGGAAGGAGTTTCTACAAATGTGAAAAGTAGGGCTTAATTTTTGAAAGATGAAGGCTATGAGAAAATATGACATGTTTAAAACATAACTAATAGAAATTATGTAATAATCATGCCATGAATAGGGTGAATAAGACTTGTCCATCATAACCTACAAAAAAGAAGGATTGAGTAAGATGAGATTGAAAGAGAGCAATGCAAATAAAATGAAATTTTACATATTAAATAATAATATCATTAGATTAAAGAAGGCTTTGAAATTTTTATAGATGGGGTGTGTATGCTTGTGTGAGTGTTTAATGGGGATAAGGTGTACCCCAATCCCTTTCTGGCAGATATTATAGAAGATAACTATCTCATTCATTAAAATATCTTTGTGTACCATACACTGATTATGGAGCTGCTGAATAGACCATGGATATGACCTACTATGACAATTTTATACTCTTATAATTCTCCTCTTCCTCAACCTTTCCTACTGCTTTCAAACAATTCATCAACTTTGCTCCCGCAGTACTCTTAACATATAGTGAATTATAGTAGTTGGAAGCACAGGTATATCTAATAAATTGCACTGGGTTAGCCCTTAATAAATTAAATAATCGGTAATCATATTTGTGTAGTGGATATAATTCAACTGCCCTTTGAAATGTCAAGAGATTGGCTTTCATTTGTTTGTCTTGGGATATTGATTTCCTAAAAACAATTGCTTCTTTGTTTGGTTTTTACCTCTTTCATTTGAGAATGGTAGGGATAGATTTTTTCTAACTTTGCTTAAACAAGAGCAATTGAAATCTCAGATTTAAATATATGCATCATTTCCCAGGTACAAGTGAATATTGTAAAAGGCTACTGAGAGGGAGGTTTCTGCTCAGTAAGAGGAAGAACTTCATAGCATTTAAATCAGCAATGGAGTCCAAAAGGAGGGAGTTCAAAGAGAATAAAGATGACCATTTGTTGACAGAGAATATAGGAAAGACACACATGGGGGGGGTGGGAGCTTAAATTTGGACCTCTAAAATGTCTAGTATTTGTAAGATACCATAGTTAATATTAATTTAGGTTCTTGCATTACTAATTTTTTTTTACTATTCCTCCTCCCCCCTCCATTCTTTGAAGCTTTATTCAATTGTTTTTAAAGATTTTTTTCTTTTTGCTACTGTTAACTATTGGGATTCTTACCTTAGACATTCTAAGGTCGTCTTTCTGTATGTCTCAGTAAATTCAGCCTATACATCTGGAAAACATCCTGACTTGGTAGCATCTTATACCAGTGAAATCATGGGTCTGGTCCTTTTCCTACACACCCCCTACATAAATGCAAGAGGAAAAGACTGAAACTGTGATTTTATTGGCATATGGAACTACAAGGTGAGGATGCTTTTTCAATTCTGTTCATCTTCTCTACAACTTTTAAAATCATGGAGTTGGCTAGAGCTTTGAGAGATTAAATGGGTCACATAATACGTGCATTTCAGAGGCAGAATTGAACCGTGGTCCTCCTGATTCCAAGGCCATATATTTTACTACCAAATATTTCTATCTACCTATCATCTTTCTTTCCCTCTATTTGTGTCTCCTTTTCACTCTTTCTATTCCATTCTACTTATACATATATGTAAACATAATTTATCTATTTATCTATCCATCCATCCATCCATTCATCCATCTATCCACCCATCTATCTATCCATCTCAACTATCTATTTATCTATCTATCTATCTATCTATCTATCTATCTATCTATCTATCTATCTATCTATCTATCTATCTATCTATCTATGTATCTTTCCATTGAACTATCCAATATTTCTGTCTACTATGATTTATTTACCAAGAACTTGCAACTTTATCACCATAGCCTGTCTTCTATATCAGGAGTTCCTAATCTTATCTATTTTGATCACAATCTATACTTTAATTATTTTCTTTTATGATGCAATGTATTTTATTTTGTGCATTAAAATCATTCTGAGAAGGGTACCAGATTGCCAAAGGGCATGAGGATTCACAAAAGGATATGAACTCCTCCTTTATTTCAATATGCTCCCTCTACTGGTTATAATGAAGACTGATTTTTTTTTTTTAATTTTTTCACTCAATTTTGGATTAGTTGGTGAGTCTATCAACTTACTGAAGAGAGTGAGATTGGAATTGAAGACCTCTAAAATTGTTAACAACCCTATGGTTGCTATTCAGCTATACCATCTTCAATTCAGTTTTTACTTCCCAATTTTTACTTCCTTTCCAATTCTAATCCTTCAATTAATCTGTTGTCAGTACCTAATAAACTACTCTAATATAAAAGACATTTGTGGTCTAAATCATTCCAGTTAGAATGAAATTACACTACTGTCTTGTTTTGTGAGACTTCCTTTATGTGTTTTTAAACCTCCTTCAAATAAATTGTACATTTCTTGAAGGTAGAGTACATATAGAGTCTTATAAGTCTCTAGTAGTACCCAGAACAGTGAATACAGTGACTTCTCAATTATTTACCCACAGAACTGAAATGAGATGAAGCTGTTTCTGTGCCCAAATAAATTGAGGGCAAGTGGAAGAGGCAAGATAGTATAGATGACAGTGGTGGGAAATGTCAGCACAGGGGACCTTTTAATGGGAAAGAAGCCCTATAGCAAAATGAGGGGCAATCCAAGGGAGGAAGCAGTCACAATGTCACATAGGAAAAGTCCCAATTATGGGATAAAGAGAACCTGCCTCTCAGAGAAGGTGTGGGAAATTGTGCTTCACATTTCTCCATGAAAAAGAAGGTTGTGTACAATGTTCTCCTGTTTCTGCTCCTTTTGCTCTGCATCAATCCCTGGACATCTTTCCAGTTCACATGGAATTCCTCCAGTTCATCATTCCTTTCAGCACAATAGTACCCAGAGACTGATATACTATGGCACAATCGAATGTAATAGGCTTTTCTACTAGCAGCAATGCAATGACCCAGGACAATACAGAGGAACTTAGAAGAAAGAACGCTATCCACATTCAGAGAAAGAGCTGAGGGAACAGAAACGGAGAAGAAAAACATATGATTGATCACATGGTTCGATGGGGATATGATTAGGGTTTTGATGTTAAAAGATCACTCTACTGCTGATATGAATAACATGGAAAAAGGTTTTGAACAATGATCCATGTATAACCCAGTGGAACTGATTGTCAGGTCTGGGAGAGGGGAGTTAAGAGAGGAGCGGGGAAATCATGAATCATAGAACCATGAAAAAATATTCTAAATTAAAAAAAAAAAAGAAAAAAGGAAGGTTGGAAGAGCAAGTTGTCTAGGGAAGAAATATGGAAACACTTTCTTGAGAGGAAGAAGTAAAAGTGTTCCTTGCCCTCCCCCTAAAACTCACTAAGATAACTCCCTCTTCACCCCATGCTAGTTCTCACACTCTACATATTTATCTCCTATCCCAATCTTCTATTTTAATTCTAATTTCTGTCTCAGTTTCTTTTATCGACTTTTCTTTTTTTACTAAAAACCCTGTTTCTCGTTCCAAACTCAATTAGTTATGTTTTCCCTGTTTTTCCTTCAAGTCTATATTAAATCTCACATTCTCCATTGAAACGTATATATTGAAAAATAAGGTAATGGTACTCCAGGTCATGGATATAAGCTGCATATCATTCCCCTCTCAATGAAACAAACATTCATAAACATGAAATGGGGTCCATGAATATATCTTGTTCCAAAAAATAAACTATCCTTTTGCTTCTTTTTTATTTGTATTCCTTAGAATTAGCACAGTGCCTAGAACACAGTAATTACTTAATAGATGTTTATCTATTTGGTAAACTCCTAGAAGGGCCAGAAATATATTCTCTTCCATGTAGTACAGCACTAATACTGACAATGCCCATCAGAGGTTAACCAATGGCAATGTTATGAAAGGATCTTTGTTCCAATGCAAATTATATCATCAAGTGCAGTGTTCTAATAGCCTCAAATCTAATCCAGACTGAATCTCTACATAAATCTGATAGGATTTACTGATTTGAAATAAATGGAGTATTTATCTGAATAGAATTCCCAGCCTTTTGAAATCCAGGATCTATAATTTCTCAGCTCCAGAAGGAGCCATTTATTAAAAAAAATAAACAAACCCCCTTCCATTTTTTAAAAGTTCCCTTTTGCGATGCTTATGTTTTTAACCTTTGAGATAAGATATTTGAGCCTCCAGGGCAGTTAAACTAGTACTTTCTACTAATACTAATCTCACATCCTTATCTTTTTTTTTATTTTTAAAAGTAATGTCATTTCCTCCCTTTTTCTTTGAAATCACACATTGCAATAGTCAAATTCTCATATACATTTAATTAAAATGTAAAAGGCATGCTACTATATGAAAAATATCATCAAGCTTATCCTTAGACTAATACTACTATACCCCTGATTTCTTTGTTAAAGAATGCAAGAATCAATTTTCATCAGGCTTCTTAAAATTTGCCTCCGTTTCTACCCCTATCTTTTTCTAGTTGGTAGCTAAAGGATTTACAACTGAAAGACTAAATTGTGATGAGACTAAGAATGAGAAAATTTCCAAGATGGGATATATATATATATAT
>NW_025362396.1:0-2386 GCF_016433145.1 Gracilinanus agilis
GAATAGAATGACCACTCGCCTTAGATCTATAGACGTGACTTCAGATCTCTCCTCTGACACTCATCACTTTTGTGCCTTTGGGTGGATCATTGAACTTTTATGAGCCTCAATTTCCTAGGCTGGAAAATAAAGGAGTTGGACCAGTTGGCCTCTAAGATCCCTTTCAGTGTTAGAGCTATGATCCAGTGAGTAGTGGAATAAGGTGAAGGGGAGGAGACAGGAAAGGTAGTAGCTAAATAAGGTAGAGGCAGGTGGGAACTGAAGTCATTGCCCTCTTGATCTCCCTGGAAACAGACCTGCTGGGTCCTGAGCCAGATGTTGCAGGAAGCCAAGTTCTCCCTGTGGGTACCATCAGCATTTCCTCGGATGTGACCTACTATGGCTCTCCCCATTCAAAGGCCTCATATCTGCAGGTGGTCATTGGATCCTCCCTAGGCCAGCCCAGCCCAGGCAGAAGATAAATCCCAAATTATCTTGTTTTCTGCCTTAAATAAACATGGGAAGTGTAGACAATTTTGACATTGATTTTTAAAAAAAAGTTCTGAGATGTTTAGCTTGGCGGTTGGCCAGGGAGTCATTTTCACTGTCATCATCTTGAGGGCTGTTCACTGTTCATGCCCTGGTGTTGGAAATTCACTCCTGCTGAGAAAAGGAGGGAAAGAAAAGGAGAAATAAATGAAGGAAAATGAGAAGGAAGGAAGGAAGGAAAAATAAAGAGAAAGAGAGAAAGGAAAGACAGGAACAAGGAAAGGAAAAGAAAGAAAAGGGAGAACAAAGGAAGGAAAGAGAGAAAATAAAAAGAAAGGGAAGAAGAAAAGGCAGAGAAAGAAAAGAAAAGACTCTTTGATTTGTTCTTATAGTCAGTTTGACCTTTGGCACAAGAGAAAATTGAGGTCTGAAGAGGAAAAGTGAGTTGCTTGAGGTCACACAGCAGGTTACTGGCAGAGATAGACCCTGAGCTTTAGTTCTTTTTGCTGCCCCAGGGACCAAGGGCATTACTGATTCTGTCCACTTCATTATTTGCTGATGATAGTGCAATAGATATGCAGGTTTCCAGGATTTTCTAATTGAAAGAACTGGAAAAGAATTTATAACTATGAGAGTGTTTAGAATAGAGAATTATAGAACTGGGAAGGGCCTTAGAACAGGCAATGTCAGAGTTGGGAAGGACATCAGAACATAAAATATCAGAATGGAAGGTCCTTTGTACAGAGAATGTCAGATCAGGGTAGACTTTTGTTAGAACGATATTTAATCTAGTATAGGTTCACCTTTCTACTGCATTTTTTCCCATTTCTAACCTTACCTAAACCATGTTTATTTATTTACCAACTATACCTTAGAACAGGGAATGCTAGAACTGGGAGGGACCTTAGAACAGGGAAAGTTATAAAGACATTTTTTATTTTATCCATCACATGTAATACATTTCCAGATTAGTTTTCCAAAGTTATATGACCCAAACTGTCTCCCTTTCTCCCTCTCGGAGCTGGCAAGCAATCCTAGAACTGGGGACGTCAGAGCTGGAAGTGACCTTAGAACAGGGGATGTTAGAGCTGGAAGGAACATCAGAATGTGAAATATCAGCTGGGAAGGGCTTTAGGACAAGGAATGTCAAAGCTGAGATAGACCTTAAAATGTAGATCATGCAAGTTTAGAGCTAGAAGAATCTTAGAGCTCACCTAGTTCAATTCTCTCCATCTGGAGGAGAAAACTAAGGCCCAGAAAGAGAATGGAATTGCTGAAGGTTCTGGGAAGTCAGAAATAGTAGAACCTGAATTCAAATCTTGGGCCTTTCACCCAGTGGTTGTTTCTTCTTCATTTCACAGCTGTGGAGTAAGGGGGTTCAGGAACATAATAGAACCAAAAGCACACATGGCTGTGATTGGTTCAGAATATCCAATCTCATTATGGCCCCAGGCTTGGTTTTTTGCTTTTCTTTTTCTCCCCAATGTCTTCCCAGCTCTTATTTACCCCTTTCTCATGTTCCCCCAACCCTCAGTATTTCCTATCTAGTCTTATAAGAAATAGATGGAAGATGTTAAAGGATCTTGGAGTCCCGGGACTTATAACTTGTTGGAGGCTAGATATTTAAGTGTTCCTAAAGGAATGAGAGCTATAGTAGGATCTCTCTATCTCTATCTCCATTTCCATCTCCATCTCCATCTCCATCTCCATCTCCATCTCCATCTCCATCTCCATCTCCATCTCTATCTGTATCTGTATCTGTATCTCCATCTCTATCTCCATCTCTATCTCTATCTCCATCACTATCTCTATCTCCATCACTATCTCTATCTCCATCACTATTTCTCTCTCTCTATCCATCTGTCTATCTATCTATCTATCTATCTATCTATCTATCTATCTATCTATCTATCTATCT
>NW_025362397.1:0-4695 GCF_016433145.1 Gracilinanus agilis
TCCTTCTTCTTTCTTCTTTCTTCTTCTTCTTCCTGCCTTCCTTCTTCCTTCCTCTTCCTCTCCTCTGCCTCCTCCTTTTTCCCCCTCTCCCCACCACTCTGGGTGGGTGCTGGAACAACAAAGATATAGCAGATATTAGCTCTTGTCCAGGGAGTTGCTAAAATCTAGTTAAGAAATTAGATAGTGCTGCTGTGAGTACCTCAGAATTCTCAGGAGCTAGGGAAAACAGGGAGTCAGAATAAGAAGTAACCTTGTCAGTCTGGTGTCAGTAATAGACACTAGCTCAGAGATGGGGCTTCTGAGAGATGCTAGTGTGAAGTCAGAGGTTATTTGGTACCATCATGCAAGGAAAGACTTTAGAGTGGAGACATTGGGATCTATCATTGCTTTTGAATAGGTATCTAGACATTCTTATGTCTCCTGCCAAGACTGGGAAACTGACATATTCCTGCCATTCTTCCATTCTGAGATGGAACTTACAAAACAAAGCTTATTATCTGGAAATGGGGTTAGTGAGGCTACCTCCTACTTATGTTTACAGGAAAGAAGGGCAATGGGGAGTAATAGCTGATATTGTTTCTTGGGAAACTGGGGAAAGCCGCCACCAGCAGCATGTGCCAAGGATTAGTGAGAAGCAATGCCAACTAGGCACTATACCTAGGGAATGACTACATGTAACTAAGAAGCTATTGTTCTCTGGAAAAGAGTTTTACTTTTCTTTTTTTAAACCTTTACCTTCTGTCTTAGTATCTATTCTAAGACAAAAGAGCAGCAAGGGCTAGGCAATTAGGGTTAAGGGTCTTGCTCAGGGTCACACAGCTAAAAAGTGTCTGAGATCAAATTTGAACTCAAGTCCTCCTGATTCCATGCTTAATGTTCCATCTTCTGAGCTACCTGGCTGCCTACAAAGGACTTTTTGAGGCAGATGTCAGTATTTTCTTCCTTCCTTCCTTCCTTCCTTCCTTGCTTCCTGCTGCCGTGAAATGATTGATTTCTTCAAACAAACTGAATTCTTAATGGTTTTCTGGTCATGCTCCACTTTTTAATTTTACAATATCTTAATTATTTCATTTGTACCTTTTGCTTTACAATCACATTCATTTCTGAGTATATCCCTTTCTCCAGACCCCAGGGAGTTATTCCTTGTAACAGATTAAAAAAGAAAGGAGGAAAAAGTGGTTTAATGAAATAGCATGGCAAAAATGTCAGACTAGATACATAATATTCAACATCCACAGTCCCTGATGAAGGGATTAGGGTTGTGAACTATTCCTTCTTGTCTATCTACTTTTACTCATATTCTTTCTTCGACCTCTCCCCTAAACTCAGCCTGGAGCAATCTTAGGAGTCCTTCAAGTCCCAGCTCCAATGTGACTGCCACTTTTGATGCCATTTCTGACAGTCTATTGGGGTGTCATCTGTATCTGAATTTCTCCAACACTTTATCACATATTTGTCTGTGTACACATTGATCTCCCCTATTAGAATATAAGCTTACTGGGTGAGTGGCAACTTCATTTGTCTAGCCCTTGCCCTTATGTCTTAGAGTTGTTAGCTAAGACAGAAAGTGAGGGCAGCTAGGTAGCTCAGTGAATAGAGAACCAGGACTAGAGATGGAAGGTTCTGGGTTCAAATTTGTCCTCAGACCCTTCCTAGCTGTGTGATCCTGGGCAAGTCACTTAATCCACATTGCCTAGTCCTTACCATTCATCTGCCTTGGAACTAATACACAGAATTGATTCTAAGGCAGAAAGTGAGGGTTAAAAAAAAAAAAAAAAGACAGTGGGCAGCTGAGTAGCTCAGTGGATTGAGAGCCAGGCCTAGAGATGGGAGGTCCTAGGTTCAAATCTGGCCTCAGACACTTCCCAGCTGTGTGATCCTGGGCAAGTCACTTGACCCCCATTGCCTACCCTCACCAATCTTCTGCCTTAGAGCCAATACATAGTACAGAAGGTGAAGATTTAAAAAAAAAAGACAAAAAGTAAGAGTTAAAAAAAGAAATAAATCATTTCTCTAAATTTATATTGTGGTTAGAAGGCAATTTGATATACTAGAACATTGAATTTAGAGTCAGAAGAGATGCTGATCTGAATCCTGGCTTTGTCCCTTACCAAGTGGGTAAGGATTTTATTTATTTATTTTTGGTATGTTTGTTTTGTTTTATTTTGATATTCACAGTACCTTGGCAGAATACCTAGCATGTAATAGGAGTTTAATAAAATGCTTGCTGAATTGTACCAATTAAATTCTGCTTTGCATTATAATTATTTGCATATTCATTCTCCCAATTGGGTAGTTCCTTGAGACCGGGGACTATACCTTAAGCATCTTTCAGAGGACTTAGCACTAAGTATTGAACTTATTGAGTGCCCAATATGTACTTGCTTAGTGAATATGTGAATGAATTATGAAATTACTAAGAAATGCCATATGGCACAGATAATAGGATTACAATTTATCTACCCATTTTGTTGAGTTCTTGTGGGAATAAAATGATATGATAGATGTGTTAGTCCTTTAAAGGCCAATATAATGCCAAATTTAAAGCCCAATTTGATGCCATCACCATCATCATTATTATTACTGCTACTACAGTTAAGTTCTACCTAATTCATGGTTATATTCTTTTTCTTTTTTAACTCTTACCTTCTGTCTTAGAATCAATACAGAGTATCAGTTCCAACAGTAAGAGCTAGGCAGTTGGAGTTGTGACTTGCCCAAGGTCATATAAGTAGGAAGTGGGAGGACGGATTTGAACCGAGGAACTCCTCTCTCCAGATCTGGTACTTTATCTATTGAGCCACCTCATGGTTATATTTTTAAAAGATCATTTATAACTTGCATTTTGGGGACATCAAACACACAAGGAGTGTGTGTGTGTGTGTGTGTGTGTGTGTGTGTGTGTGTGTGTGTGTAAGTGAGAAAGAGAGATCCCAGTTCTATCCACAGAAGCCCATTCAATCAATAATATGCCTGAATTATAATATTATGATAATACTAATAGAATTAGAAAACATCTCATACATAATGATATTTCTGTAGGAAAGTAATTTAGAAATTGACTTTGGGGTTCTAAGAACACATCTCTCCCTGCTGTTATAGATGGGTTGATTGGGACATAATACTGGCCAGATCAAATATGGAGTTGATCTAGTGTGGGGAATGAAAGTAGGACTGACCACTAGGCTTATCCTCGTCTTCTCTCTCTACTTCTCTCCTGACACTTTCCCTTCTCCTCCCATGAATTCTATTTTGGGATGGGTGACAAGTAAGGACTACAGTTACAATATGGAGCCCCACACAGAAGCAGGGGCAGCACCCCTGAAAGAGAATGGAAAAAAGGAAAAGTAGAGTACCCCAAGTAGCAGCAGTAGCAGCAGCAGCGGCAGCAGCTGGGTAACAAGGGGAGTCCATGATAGTTCGTAGGTAGCCATTTGTACGTAAGGCATGAGTGAGAGCCTGGAACATTTAGGTCAGATATATCTAAATCCTAAGTTGTTGACTGTCTATCTGTTATCACCTGTCAATATTGCAAGCAGAGAATGATACTTGATCGTAGCCCATGTGACTCCTCAGATTGGTGCCAGCTTGCTGCTTTCTCACCCTACAAGATCCTTTATCTTTTATATTGGTTTCTTAGCAGAGATAACACACCTTTTCTGGGTCTTGTTGTCCATGATGAGATAGGTGGCCTGCAGCCATTGTCATAACTATAGCTGGCTTGTCGATGGTTTTGAGACAAAAATGAACGAAAAGCTGAAATTCTTGTGGGAAACTTAAAATTCCAAGGGAGGTAGCCACTGGCCTTGAAGTTGGCATTCCAACACACAGTTCCTAGCTCTGATACTTAATAAGTCCCCTAATAAGTTTCTGGGTCTCAGTTTCCTCATTTTTCAATTCAGTCAGAAAATATTAATTAACTGTCTACTATGTTCTAGGACCTGTGCTAAGTGCTAGGGATACAAATACAAAAAAGAAAGCCAGTTCCTGCCCTCAGAGAGCCTATAATTCAATAAGAGAGGAAGCTGAAGTGGGGAGGGGAAAAAGTGTGATGGTGGTGGTGGAATATGTTGGAGAAGTCCAAAGGAATGTGTCGGGATGAGAAATGAAGAGATCACTGGCCTGGGCATCCTCCTTAGAGGGAGGTCTTGGGAGGAGCTTTTTACTCTGTCTTCTAATCAGATGGATAAGGATACTGCTAAGACTGTTGTGATGTTCAGGCTAAGATGGAAAGAAAGGCCCATCCACATGATTATTGCCATGGGACCCTAATATCCATACTACATCACTGTTAAGAATGTGGGACTAGGGGCTCTGCTTTTTGTTTTTTCTTCTTTGTGTTCCTGGTACACAGCACAGGGACTGGTAATAGCAAGCACTTAATAAATGCAAATTTGACCTCAGATTTTTCCTAGCTGTATGACCCTGGGCAAGTCACTTAACCTCGATTGCCTAGCTCGTACTCCTCTTCTGTTTAAGACTTCTGTCTGGTAAGGTTTTAAAAAAATGCTCGTTGCCTGATTCTATGTCTATTTCACTAGATTATGGTGATAAAAATGCTTTGTAAGTCTTAAAGTTCTATAGAAATGTGAGCTATTATTAACTAGTAAATGAAATCATTCTCTCTCTCTCTTTCTCTCTCTCCCTCCCTCTCTCTCTCTCTCTCTCTCTCTCTCTCTCTCTCTCTCTCTCTCT
>NW_025362398.1:0-5156 GCF_016433145.1 Gracilinanus agilis
GTGCCTTTATTTTCCTAGATTGCATCAGCCTCTTCCTGGTCTCCATTTCCTCATATTATTCTTAATATTTATGTGCAAATAATGGCATATAAACACTAGGATTCTGCAAATATTGTAGGATTATTTCCTAACTCTTCTATTTCATATTCCTATAAATACAGCCTTGTAATATGTCAGATTATTATTACTGACTTTTAATAAAGATTTGGTTTTCACTCTTAGTCACCTATAGTGCTCTACTCTCCCCATCTGTTTTTTTTTTTTAAACAACACATATGTGCCAAGTCAAACTTTACCTAGCTCATATCTATTTAATTGCCTTCTTGTTATTCTCCCTGTGAACATCCTGGAATATACAAGATCATCATGTGGCTTCTAGAAAGATATGCGTAGTCCCCAATTATCAGAAAGGACAAGAAGAGTGCCTATTCTTTGACAAGAGAAAGAGAACTCACCCACTCTGTGTACTAAGAATGAGCTTATCATCTAATACTTAAAAATATACTGAAATATAAGTATGTAAAACTTACAAACATCTGGATGCTTCATTGTATACAAATTATTGAGGCTTTCAGAAGGATTATTTTTTCTAAAGGAGAGAGCTTTAAAGAACAAATGTTTTTGTAAGATTTTTCATTAAAATGAAACTTAAATACTCAATAAGAATCAGGAAAATATAATTTAGATTCCTATTATATTACCTTCATATACATGTACATCTGCTTAGAGTCACTCACATAAAGAACTTGAGAAGTCATTAATGGATTATTATCAACCTCGCCATGTAGATAAGGTAGTGGAATGGTCTTGGTGTATCTATTGGGGCTTCACATAGGTAAATCCTGTACAAATTAATGTATTTGAGTTTTTTTTAAAACATCTACCTTCTGTCTTAGAATTTATACTAAGAATCAGTTCCAAGGCAGAAGACTGGTAAGGTATAGGCACTGAGGGATAAGTGAATTGTACAGGGTCACATAGCAAAGAAGTGTTTACGGCCAGATCTGCACCCAGGGACTCCCATCTCCAAGCCTGGCTGTCTATCCATAGAAAGCCATCTTCCTGTTTCCAGAATAGATTATTAAACAAGTCATCTGAACTCTTAGAAAAGGAAGCAATTTATGTTTTTTAAGCCTTTACCTTCTGTTAGAATTAATACTATTGTGGTGATCTCTTTATCATCTCTGATAATCTGATAAGGACAGTTTAGTTGATAAGGAAATAAGGGGACACTGGAGTTGTCTTTAGCTCATGCTTTCAGCTCTGGCTCCAGGAGCATGGAGTTTATTCTATATGTTTCAAGACTCATTTCACACAAAAGAACCCCCCCCCCAAAAAAAAAAAAACTTTGCAGATAAGCAGAAGTTACAAATTATGTCATATCAAAACACAAAAAGTATCATTGGTTTCAGAAGAGACCAAGGCCAAGGCTGAATTTTGACTGGGTTCTTATCAGGAAGCCAAGTTGGGGAGTATTTTTCTCAGAGTTGAATTGCCCCTGCTAAGGTTTTGGCCTTGGCTATACCAGGCAGCAGCATTCCTGGTCAAAGGGGACCAGTGTTAACCCTTTAAATTCAGGTTTTCTAGGAACTTAAAGCTTTTCAATAAGGCCACAATACTTTTCAACAAGAAATCACAAGGATCACAAAAGGGGTCAAAAGAGAAGTCTCAGATTTTTATCTATTCTTTTATTGACTTCCCACATACTATGTCTGGGTTCCAAGGTACCCCTTCACTCTTCCTCAACCCACAAACAAGGCTCTGCAAGATTAGAATAGAACTATGGGCCAAGAACAAGGAATTAATTCCCATATATAGACAGATAAGGATATCCTGGGCAAATTTGTACCACCCTTAAGCCTATCAGTATTTTCTCATTAATAAGAAAAGTCAAGGGACAAAACAGACTCTTAGTAAACAAATGAAGCCTTTGAAAGTATGTCTCATTTTTTTTTTTTGTCTTTCTTTTCATTGACTCATAGACTCAGACTACTTCAGTGTCATTTTTAAATAAATGGAGTATGCAGTTTCCGTGTCCAAGACTTACTATGGCTATCTTTCAGTCATCTGGTAATTTCTTTTTTAAACCCTTACCTTCCATCTTAGAATCAAAACTGTGATTGGTTCTAAGGCAGAAGAATGGTAAGGGCTAGGCAATGGGGGTTAAGTGACTTGCCCAGGATCACACAGCTAGGAAGTGTCTGAGGCCAGATTTGAACCTAGGATCTCCCTTTTCTGGATCTGGCTCTCAATGCACTGAACCTCCCAGTTGCCCCCTGGTAATTTTTTAAAGGGAACTGTGCAACTCTCAAAGAAGCATTGTGCTCTTGGCCAAGGCTTCAGGGTATTCTTGCAAAGTTAGTTCACTACTATTTTATTCACAAAGCAATTTTAGAATTAGGCTTTTTGAATACCACCAAAACTGTACTTTCAACCTTTATGATTGCCATTGAAGTTGGTCTTTGTTTAAAATGAAAGTCTGAGTTCTCTGTGATGGCTGAGGTGCCTAGAGACATAAGTTTTCATGGAAACCTCAGGATAATAAACACTCTTTCCCAAGCCACCTAAGGTAGTTGATAAAGACTTCCAGAAAAACCACATTAATGCACTCTTGGTAATACTTCTCCCAAAAAGAAAAAAAAATAATTTTAAAAAGTTAAAGACCATTGTACTCTGAGCTTACCAAGGTATGCTTAGAGGATTATGTTATTTCAAGAGGACTCTTTAGAGGACAGGACAGTGACATACTTTATCGTACTAATTATATGTCATAGATGTTTGTGAGGACTTTACTGTATGCCATATGAAAATCTGGTTTTGGCGTTAATGTATTAAGTGACAATAACAGAGGAAATAGTTATGGACCTTATGGTCATTGTTTTCAGGTATTTAAATGGATGCTCTATGCAAGACTGATTAGATCTATTCTCCTTGACTCCAGAGTGGAGAACAAGGATCAAGGGTTAAGTTTAGATAGATGAAGGGAGTTAACTTCTTGACATTGCTAGGAAATAGTTTAATGGAAGACAAAGATCACTGCCTTTTATTTAATAAGAAAATTGTAAAGCATTTAATACAGTACCTGGTAATGTTTATTCTAGTCCCTCTCTTATTCAGAGAGACCTAGATTTGAGCCCCAGTTCTAACATGTTCTTTGTGGGTATGGACAAGGCATTTAGTTTTTCAAACCTTAAATTCCTTATCTATAAAAATGGTAATAATGGAAAACAAAGATATTTGAAAAACTGTGGAATAGAAAAATATTTTTTGGACTGAATTAGAATTCTAGTTCTAGCTCTTCTTACTTTGTATGTAATCCTATATGAGTTATTTGTCCTTTCTGGGTCTTTTCTTCTTCAGGGGTAAAATGAAGTAAGTTGACTTGAAGGATCTTTCCAGTTCTAATATTCCATGTTTTTTGAGGAGTGTCTGGAAGACTTTTAAGTCTCAAACTGGCTCTACCACTTAGCTATAAAATATCATTTTCTTACATGGTAAAGTGGAGATATTATTTATTCTATCCCCCAATGATCAAATGAGATAAAGTATCTTGCTATTATTGCCTAAATTACCATTAAAGGAAATAATATATGTAAGGAAATAGGGAAGCTATTTCCAGATAATGCAATACAAAGATTAAGGTCTAGGAAGGAAGGGTCAAGCTTTTCTTCAATCAGAATCTCTATAATTCTTGAGAAAATGGGGAAGATTTATAGAGGAAAATGTCTTTGATAAGGAGGAATGTGAGATCTCCCAAGAATCAACATGAAAAAAAGCTCATGAAGCCCAAATTGCTATCTGATTCTCAAGGTCATCTACAGCAGTGATGTTGAACCTTTTAGAGATGGAGTGATGGGTCTTACTCCCAGCCTACCCCGCAGACCAAGTGCTATACACCACCCTCAGAGACCAAGTGTCATGCAGCCCCCCACACTCCATAACCCTTACCATACCATCCCCATTACCCCAGAAAGGGGTAGAAGGAAGAGCTACCAATAGGCTACTGTGCAGAAGGGTGGGGAAGGGTCCTCAGGCATATGGAGAGGGGGCAGGGAAACAGCTCCACATGAGACATCAGGCTTTCTAGTAATGAACTTTGGTGAGCAACTGCAGGGGTACCCTCAGAGAGGAATCTGTGTGCCCTTTTGGCACACATGCCATAGGTTTGCCATCACAAATCTAGAGGATGTAGTCTTTATGTCAGGGATAGAAATCAAAAGATTTCTAGATAGAGAATATGCTTACCTTATTGTGAGAGGATGGAACCTACAGGTTTGCTTTCTTTAAGGGCTGTATTGTCAATTATGAGTTACCAGGGTGCTGCTAGAATAGGTTCGTTCCACACCAAAGGTACAGATGGGTATAACCATGGGAAATTAGAAACAAGAGTTTGTAGAAATCATTTGTTGTTATTCAGTCATTTCAATTATATTCGATTCTTCACAACCTCATTTGAGATTTTCTTGGGAAAGATAGTAGAATGGTTTTCCAATTTCTTCTCCATCTTATTTTATAGAAAAGAAAACTGAGGCAAGCAGGGTTAAGTGACTTACCCAGGGTCATACAGCTAGCAAATATCTGAGGTCAGATTTGAACTCAGAAAGATGGGTCTTTCTGACTCCGGGACCAGTGCTCCATCTCCTGTGCCATCAAGTTGTCCTCTAGAAGTAATGAGTCTAAGGTCTTTAATTTACTAATAATAAATCAGAGACTCTGACAGTTACAGGCTTCCCCAAAGAGACATAGTTATAGGGATTTACTATAACACTAATGATCCTTCCATTACACACTGGTTTCAGTTTGCTAGACTAGCATTGACTTCAGGTTCCCTTTGAGCCAGAAAACACACTAATCCCTCTCTCTGGTGTAACCAAGATCTACAGATTAGTTTGTTTTACCTATATAGCTTGATCTAGCTTAATCCCTGCCTATCTGACCAAACTTCTGCCTCTGCACTACCTTGAGTTTCACCAGCCAATCTTACAACTAGGTAATAGTTTGGATTACCTCTTGAGAAAGGCAACATGGTATATTAGGAAAATATATTTCATCCCAATTCTAGCTCCTAGAAAATTGATGACCCCTAGGCCAGTTCTCTAAGCCAATTTCTTTTTTTTTAAACATTTATAAATATTCATTTTAAACATGGTTACATG
>NW_025362399.1:0-1128 GCF_016433145.1 Gracilinanus agilis
GGAAGAAGTAGTGAAACAAACAAGTCTTAAGCATCTACTATTCACCAAACACAATGCTAGGTTCTTTACAAATAACTCATGTGATGCTCACAACCACACTGGGAGGTAGGTGCTATTATTACTCCCATTTTATAGTTAATGAAACTAAGTATATTAAAACTGTATTTTGTTCTGATCCCCCTAATCTCTCTTCCAGATCTCTAGTTCAGTAAGTAATTTTATAAGTAGCCAAGATAAAGGGGCAAAGGCAGGAAGAAAGATTGCAAAGGGGAACCTAGAAGTCACACACAAACTTACCCAGTAACTAAAAAAGTATAATTTACAAATGTATCGTATATTAAACAAAAATCACATATTGTAATATGTGCTCAATCAGAGGAAGTCATTTAGTTCTTGCTGGCTCTTTTGGTTCTATATGTAAATCTAAGAAAAATTCCAGATCTCTACAGTAAAGTCCAATAGATCAGCAAATGGTGATGATGATTTTGAGATGATATGGAAATGTTAACTTTAAAGTTTTAATGATAACTTTGAAATGATTTGAGTATGTAAATGGACCCACCCCAAACCCTACAAAAAATGAGACCTCAAACTCATCTCTTTCTAGCACTCTTCCATCTCTGGGAACCATGCTGCCTAGTGCTCTCAACTCCCTTTCATGTTTACCTGAGCAATACTTTCTGCTTCTTCTCTTCCTCATCTTCTTTATGTTGCCTGCTTTCTTTCACCAAGGATTCCATCCTCTTGTGTTGCACAGTCTGCCTCTCTGTACAATTTCATTGCTTATCTCTGTACTTTCTGTGTTGTTTGCCCAAACACTCTTTGTGGTGATTAAAGTGTGATTACAGATTCATTCCCTACTGTCAACATGGCTTTTCTCTGAGAGTCCTCAAAGAATGAGTGCACTTTCTCACCTTTCTTAATTTCTTAATTATCAGTTCACTGAGTTTAAGTGACTTACCCAAAGATAAGCAACTAGTAAGGCTGAATGTGAATTTGAGTCTTCCTTGCTTGAGTTATGGTGCTCAATAATTGACTGTACCAATTACATGCCTGTGGAGATGGATTTTATGGAAGAAGGAGAAGAAGAAGAAGAAGAAGAAGAAGAAGAAGAAGAAGAAGAAGAAG
>NW_025362400.1:0-1487 GCF_016433145.1 Gracilinanus agilis
ACTTTGTAAACCTAAAAGTAATACACAAATATTACAGGAGTTCCCTATAACTAATTAAACAATTCTAATTATGTACTATTAAACTACTAGATATTAGTTAATTAGTATTGTTTAATTAGTTACAGGGAACACATGGGTGAAGAATTTGCTTCTACCAATGCAGTTCAATTCTATTTCTGCAACTTTGGAGCTTTAGTGAATTTCCTAGTGACAGGATTAGTGACTTGCCCAGGGATAAACATGGTTAGTGAGTATGTCAGAGGTGGGACTTCAAACTCTGCACAGGATCACTAGTCCTTTAGTTCTCATAAAAATCCATAATTTCTACCTAATGTACATCTGTACATTATTCACGTAACCATCATGAAACATTCCAAGTACTGTTGTTTTGATTTTATAGGAGAATTGATCTCTTTCATTTTAAACTTAAGAACAGAATCTTAGATCTTAATAAAGTGGGATGACTTGTAGACCATACAAATTTCATGAGAGAATACTTAAATCTGTGATAGATTTTATGAACTTTCCTCCCCTCTAAAACACAGTTATTTGAGGATTTAGTATCAAATTAGGCTTATTAAAAATATAAATGTATGTCCTTAAAATATTATTGGCTGCCCAATCCCTTTGATAATTCATAGATATCATTTTCATAGTGGATTTAAAGTTTCCAAGGTACAAGATCTAGGAGTAATTATTTCAGTAATCTGGAAGCAAGGATGTTTCTAGGACAGCTTTTCAGCCCTAGTCTTTAGCCTCTGGGAGGAAAAAAATCAATGTCTTCTCATTAAAAGCCTTAACTGTCTTCTGGCAATGCAACAATTACAATATCTAGGAACAAAACAAAGTTTTAAAGGTTCAATTTAATAACAAATAGTGTTTCAGATGAACAGTTAAATAAAATCAGGCTGAGAAACACTGAAATCACCTTTATAGAACCCTTGCTCAGTAATTGAAGGATAATGCCAAATGTGTTGTTGGAGTGACTAGTGGGTCATCAGAATGGGAAAGGAAGCAAGTAAAGCCTAAATAGGGTTAACAGCAAAAATCAAGGGAAGCCTAGCAGAACAAGGTGTAGGGTTAGGAGGTTAATAGTCATTATGAATCATAAGAATAAGTTTAGAACAAGCAAGGAAGTGAAGAGGATAAGTTTAGTAGTCAGAGCTTTGGGGCTGATGTATTTCTGGGTGATAGTGAGTCCTTATGTAGGTGGATGGAATGAAAGCTGAGGTCAAGAAATTGTTTAGGGTATTAGGCCACTAAAATGTATGCTTAAGGTGAAGAGGATGAGGACAGGAATGGAAAAGAAAGGAAAGGAGAAAGACTAAGACAGGTTCAAAAGTCATCCAGGTACCAAATGTTCCCGATATCAGTGTATGACAATTAGAAAGATGAGAACTGGGGGGGGAAATCCGTAGTTAAATCATCAGAGGAGATGATGGGAACATTCAGCTATATAATATAATATAAATAATATAAATAATATA
>NW_025362401.1:0-2785 GCF_016433145.1 Gracilinanus agilis
GAGCATGAATCATGTAACCATGTTAAAAATGAATATTAATAAATGTTAAAAAAAAATGTTTGCCCATCACTGCCCTAGATCTTCAACTAATATTGATATGTACCTCTGGGTTCTATATCGATAAAACACTGGATGGTACCTAATATAATAATCCTTTGAATTCTATAGACCATCCCCTACACCCCCAATCTCAATGAAATTACACTACCTCATTCCTAATCCCACTTTCTTTCTTGTCCAGTAACCCCTACTGTGAAAGAGGAATAAAATTCCCTTACCCCCATTTCCTCCTTGAGGAGGTAGTGCCCACTCTTGTGCCTGTTTCCTGACCCTTCAACATTACTACCAAATTAATAATTTTCTTTTAATTTTAAGCTAAATTTTGGAGTCTTGCATTTTTGCAAAGGGCGCCTGTCCTGAACCTGGGTTTCACTTCAAGTACCCCACAACAAATTGGATACTTCAAAAGAAGGATCCAAACCCAAATTTTTTATTCCAAGAACACTAATCATTCTACCAGACCATTCTGATTAAAACCCAGGTCTTCTAACCCAAAGTTCAATTTTCTATTTATTTTGTTTCCTTTCAAATAGTATTTTGTGAGTGTACAAGATTGTGAACTTGAAATATGAAGACCTCAAGTTTAGTCTTAAGGTCTATTATTCAATCTGAAATAGCTAAATCTGAAACTTCCCTGGGGGTGTATTCTCAAAGGAACAGGGACAAACTTGGGGTCTCCAGCTTTCAAGCTGACTAAACTTGGGGTCTCCATATTTCAAGTTCACAGATTGAATAACTTAATGGGAATATTATAGAACAGTGGTTTCCACTGAATTCTTTGCAAGTCTTTGGGAACTCAAGGCCATGATCCAAGGTGTTTATTCTAAAAATTATTTAATGGTGTTTTAACTAGGAAATAATTGCCCAGATATGTTACAAATCTATGTCCACTGTTAAAATAAGCATTTTTGTGTTTAAAGAATTATATGTCTATTTCTGTGGTCACTCAAAACCATATCATGAGCAAGGTGATGTTAGTCCACATGTAATGATTTCACCAACTCTGAACACTTATTGCATTTTCTTAAGCTAATATCAAATTGTTTTCAAAACTTCACAATAGTCTGACATTTCAGTATGAACCAGTTTTTAACAGACAGTCAGGCACATGTGCATACAGTCATTTGTCCCCTGTACATTTAAGTAAAGTAGTTACTACATTCATTTTCTATTACTCCATGAGCACACCTAATCAACTGTATAATAATGTGATCAAGATGGATGTTTGCATTTTTGCAATTTGAAAACCAAAATCACTAGGCATGCACATTGTAAGACATTTAAAAATTATCTTGGTGATGAGGGTTGTACAATGGGGGAGAATGAGAAATGGTGCTTTGAAGTCCTAGAAGCACTTTGAAATCAGTTTCCATAATAGTGCTTTAAAATCTTGTGCTTTTTACAAATGTGCACATATTAGAATCTTGTACTTCCCTAGCTGCTCGCAGGGGAAAAGAGGCAGCACTGAAGCTAACTTGTAGATCATTATAATTTTATTATCTTTTGGATAAGAGTTTCAATGTTGAGACATTTAAATAACCTTGATTGTCTGTCAGATAACAGGATATAAGAGTAAATATTACCCAGGAGTCTGGTGGATTCATTTTGTGTAGAGCTATCCCAATTCAAGAGGATTTTCCCACTTAAAGAATTGTAAAACATCCCAATAAAGTTAGAGATTTATTTTCAAAATTGCTGAATAGGAGACAGCTTCAAGGTAGATGTCAGTCTGCTTCAGTGCCAGAAGATGGAGTTTTTGAGGGTTTCAGAGGAGAGCTAAGTGACAGAAAAAAAGGGGCAGGACACTTGGGACTTCAGTGACATTAGGAATGAACCTGGGGTTGTCATATGAACTCAAGGGCAAGTGATGTTGGGGTTGGGATGTGGAGTTGACATTGGACTGGCAAGGGTAGGTGACTGGGAGAAGGGCCTGAGGTGAGAAAAGTTGTCTATCAGTGAGATATGCAGATCTAAAAAGTGTGGAACATGAAGGCCATTTTCATCCATTTATCAGTGGCCATCAGAGAGGGCCTTCTCTGGCAAGGCCACATTCCTGAAGAGCAAAGCTTAGAAGAGTCGTGTGCTCTATCTGGTCAGGGATCCTTCTAGTGCCTTGGGTTCTTCAGGGGACCTCATGCTCCCACCTCAGATCTTTGCATTCCTTCCTTGCCCCTTCCTCTGGAATATAATCTGAGAGAGGGAAGAGAACTCAAGGGGGAGAAGGAGTACAATACCCCAGACCCATAATAAAAATTAGAAAAAACCTGAAACCCTGGCTAATTGGGGCATTTCCATTGCCTTGGGCATTTCCCATTACTCTGGGGCTTCTCCATTGCACTGACCACACTGTCCATAAAATCATAGAATAAAAACTTCCATGGCTTCTGATGAAAAGGTCTGAGTTTCAGTTCTTTAAACAAGAACCAGCATTTGCTCTCCCACAACAAAACTCATTCTCCTGCAATACAGACTTTCACTACTGTGTTGCAGGAGTCGACTTTACATTGATTTCCTCTCACTAAAAAATTATCTTTTGAAAAAAATTACCCTTTCCATTTATGTTTCTATCCTTCTATCTGGTGAATTTTCAAATTAACTAATTGACAATACTGGTTAATAATTTCATAAAGTTTTGTGAAAGAGAAACCATTGTGCAAGTGGTAGAAAAAGGAAAGTAATGTCTAAAGATATTGTTTCTTACAAAGGTTAGTATATATATATATAT
>NW_025362402.1:0-1224 GCF_016433145.1 Gracilinanus agilis
CTACAGGCTACCCTGCCCTTCAGATATTATTAAGAAAGTTAGTTTCTTTGTGAACTTGGACTCAAACTCCTAGACCAATAGTATTTGACGGGTTAAAGATAGATATAACTTTAGCCCAATAATTCTCTTGGGGGCTGAAGAAGAGATCACCATACTTTTGAGCCTTGTCTAACTCTCCCTCTAGTATGCTGGTGGTATGGGCTTGGAATTCCTCCTACCCTTTGCAAAGTGGGTCAGACCCCAGATCACCTCTATCCATGCCACCCTCAAGCCACTTCCATATATTTGGATATCCCCAATTCACACATCTTGCAAATATAATTCTGCTTATAGATATATTTTCAGGAACAAGTCTACTAGATAAAAGGAGGCATCCCTCTCAATTATTTGAGTGAACATTAAGTGGAATATATTCAATGGAAGGGAAGTTGGATTCCAATTATATTCTGCCCTTAATCAGATCACCTCTTGAGTACAATGTAAATTTTTGGCGATTGAAGGAAGTAGATAAGCTGTAGTCCATGCAGAGGATGATAACCAGCATGGCGAGAAGACTTAGAATTCTGTAATAAGGTAGTTACTTGAAGGCAATGGGGATATTTAGTCCAAAAAGCAGAGCTCATTTTGGAGGTGGGAGATGGAATAATAATTGGCTTTAAGTATTTGAAGGACAGTTACAGGGAAGAATTAAACTTATTTTACTTTGCCCCCAAGGTATAAGGTGGAAGCAGTAGAGAGAAATTGCAAAGATGCAAATTTCAGTTTGATATTGAGAAATGAATTGCTTTGGGAAGTAGTGGATGCTCCTCCTCACACATCACTACCCATTGCAGATCTTTAAGCAAAGACTAGACGATTCCTTGTAATATACTGAATAAACATGGTACAGCAGATGGACACCTGTCTCTGTAGCTCAGAGGACTTGAGCCTCTGAAGGGACCACCTGAGGGATCACGAAGTCATAATCTCCTTGAGCTACAGTTTCCATAAAATTAGAAGATCTAATAGATTTCTGAGGTCTTTTCTAGTTCAGAGATATGATCCTATGAGGTGGAGAAGATTCTTATCCAGATATGGGCTGGACTGGATGACCCCTGTGTCCTTTTCAATTCTGTGATTCTGTAATTTATCTTTGTGGACTCTACAGTACTTGGCATAGTGCCTTGCATATTAAAAATGCTTAATAAATATTTGTTGAGCGAATGAATGAATAATGAATGGAGC
>NW_025362403.1:0-2270 GCF_016433145.1 Gracilinanus agilis
TAGGACAGCCTTCAAAAGCCTGAGCACAGCCTTGAGGACCCCCTGGCCGTCCCCTCTCTTCCAGGACAGACAGCCCCAGCTCCTTTCCCTGATGCTCACGTGGCCCAGGCCCGACAGCACCCCCTGCTGCCCATACCCACGACAAGGCTGGCTTCCCTTCTCAACTCTTCTTCTAGAACTCTTCCCTCTAGAATGGGCAGAGCAGGGTGGCACCACCGGCGTGTCTGGGATTCTGCTTCCTGATCGCTGCTCTCTGGGGCTTTGGAGACTGCATAAAGGATGGGTTGTGGGAACAGGGACAGCCATGAGCTTGACCAATTGTAGGCCCATTCTAGGAGATGGCTGGGAGGGGTCCTAAGCAAAGGCCAGTCAGTTCTTTGGTTTTGCCCCCGAAGAGAAAGGCCCCTTTGTTTCAGGGCTTCCAAGAGAAGCCACATAGTCCATCTGTGGGTATCTTGGGAGGGTTGTGATGGGAGGTGCTTAACATAGTGTCTCAGCATAATAAATGTTTGTTGACTGATTTATTGACCTCCAGCATGTGAGGGATATTTTCCACATTTGTAGAACTACTGAAGAAGTTCTATGACTTAAAGGCAGTTGTTTATTCATAATTACTGCACTGGGATGTGTTTTCTTTCTTAAACCCTTATCTTCCACCTTAGAATCAATACTGTTTATTGGCTCCAAGGCAGAAGAGGGATAAGGATAGGCAGTGGGGGTCAAGTGACTCGCCCAGGGTCACACAGCTGGGAAGTGTCTGAGGCTGGATTTGAACCCAGGACCTCCTGTCTCTAGGCCTGGCTCTCCATCCACTGACCTACCCAGCTGCCCCCTTGGGATATGTGTTTTATTTTCTCTATCATTTATTGGGCACTTAGCTCTTCTCTCGAGATGACTTATCCTCCCCATCTGCCCCCCACCTTTGGATATGCCAATTTTCCACATAAGTATATGAATCCTCAGGGCCAAATTTAGAACAACTTTTAGCTGGATGTGAAGATAAAGTTCTCTTTTCAAAAGTGGAAAGGATTGGGGGCAGCTATGTAGCTTTGAAGAGAGAGAGAGCCAGAGTTAGAGTTGGGAGGTCCTCAGTTCAAATCTGGCCTCAGACACTTCCCAGCTGTGTGACCCTGGGCGAGTCACTTAACCCTCATTGCCTATCCTTTGCCACTCTTCTGCCTTGGAACAGATACTTAGTATCAATTCTAAGATAGAAGGTTTTTAATTTTTAAAAAAATTGGAATCCTTACCTTCTGTCTTAGAATCAATACTGTGGTTTGGCTCCAAGGCAGAAGAGTGGTAAGGGTAGGCAATGGGAGTGAAGTGACTTGTCCAGGGTCACCCAGCTGGGCAGTGTCTGAGGCCAGATTTGAACCTAGGACTTCCCATCTCTAGGCCTGGCTCTCAATCCACTGAGCTACCCAGCTGTCCCCAGGCTTTTAATTTTTTTAAAAATGGAAAAGGCTGCCTCAGAAGGTTAGTGAGCTCTTTCTCCTGGGATATCTTCAAGCAGAGGCTGGAGGACTACTTGCCAGGTAGCCGTAGAGGGCAGGAATCCTTATTTACGAATGGGCTTCACTGGGAAATTCAGTGATTTTCCTCAGGGGCCTCTTGCCTCCACCTGGGGCTACATGGTGACACTTGAGCGTTTGTGGATTGTGAATTTGGCTTGGAATATGCTAAGTTCGAGGTGACAGCAGGCCATCCAGGGGGAAAGCATCTAGGAAGCAGCCAGCCAGAGTGCAGGAGAGAAGACCTGCCAGGATGTTAGTGAAGGCATGGGAGTGGGAAAGGGAAAGAGTGAAGAGAATGGGGCCGTCTGCTTAGGCTCGAACAATGGACAATGTCCATAGTTGGGAAATGAAGGAAGACTACCAACAAAGAAGAGAAGGAATGACCAGGAGGAGAAGCAAATGACTTCACTCTAATGGGCCAGTGAGGGGTGGAAGAGGCTGTTCTGTTGAGGTGGCTCGACGGTGTCAAATGTGATGGGGAATCTCCGTGCTGAGCAGTGCCCGACTTTCTTCTTCTTCCTCTTTTTGGGTCCAGGCCAGGCACTGTTTCTCATTAGAAGGAGCCTCACATCTACTCTGAAACTCACCCCTCCTTGGTATTCCTCGCCCCTGGCGCCCTTCTCTCCCTCTGACTGGAGAGAGTGGAGAGCAGAAAGGTCCTCCCAGCAGAGCCATCTCCATCTTCTTCATTGCCCTCTGGCTGCCCTCCTTTGGGCTTTGTTGGCTCCCTCCAGCCCCCCTGGCCCAGCCATTCAA
>NW_025362404.1:0-1132 GCF_016433145.1 Gracilinanus agilis
GGAAGGAAGGAAGGGAGGAAGGAAGGAAGGGAAAACACCAAATGGGGCCATGAAGAGTCATACTGGAAACAAGTGAACAAAAACAAAGGTTCCCTGTCATAGAAGTCCTTTGAACTAGATGGGCTCTGCCCATGTCTTAGATTAAACTGTAAAATAATTACACTCTACTCCTTAAAACTTCACTCCTCTGAGCTTACCACTTCTCTTATACTCTTCCTCCCTTTTACTCCATCACTCAAAAAATGGAGGAAGATGAAGTAATGATTGAATAAATGGATAAACGACAAATTTACATTTTATCTAAAGGAAATGGATTCATTTTATTTGGGCAGAATTTGGAACAATAATTATAAATGACCAAGTGCCAGAGTTTTGGATCAGTGTAAAGAAATACTTACTTATATTTTGAGCTGCCCAGAAGTAAAATGGGCTACTTCGAGAGGCAGAAAATTCCCCATCAATGGAAGCCTTTGAGGATAGGTGGTATGACTAACTTCTCAGAATCATTGTAGTTGATTTTCTTATATCTTCAGGTATTTGGCATACTAGATGAACTGATCATTCTTCCAAATATGAGATCCTGTGACTCACTCTCCTAGTGGTAATTTCAGACATCACTATAGGCCAGGAATGAAGATAATTTTTAGGTAGGGGAAGGAAGTGGGTCTTTCTTTATTCCTTAACATTCTTAGGCATGTTCCTTCAACAACAATCAAAAACCATTTATTTGCCACCTGTTATATGGATAGCATTATGTTAGATGCTGGATAAAAGACAAGATGTAAATAAGATGTGACCCTTACCCTATGGGGGCTTAGAGTTGAGTCAGCTCTATCAATGAACTATCCCAGTTCAAAGAACAAAAGTATCTCAAAGTTGTAGGGACCTCCTACCTATTCTGGTCCAGCCTACATCCAAAAAAGATGTTTCATTAGTACTTATAAATTTGGTACCTTATGAATACTTGTTACTGAATGCATTTATGTATCCAGAACAGCTATACATGATCATTCTGTATGTTATCTGTGTGAATAGCCCTGTGAATAGATTAAAAAAATGTGGAAGTGTGTGCTAAACCCCTGTCTGTGTGTGTGTGTGTGTGTGTGTGTGTGTGTGTGTGTGTGTGTGTGTG
>NW_025362405.1:0-1347 GCF_016433145.1 Gracilinanus agilis
TCTTTACTGAGGCTGTTACTTTCCTTTTGCTTCAAGTTATTATTAATAAACTTTATAACACATATAATATTTGGAGTACTTGGATATTAATTTTTAATCTTACAGTACTGATTCTAAGATGGAAGGTAAGGGTGTAAAAACAAAAAGAAAAGAAAAAACAAATTGTTCCTGCCCTCAAGAAACTTATCATTTAGTTTGGGAAGACATTGTGTTCCTGTATGTGCATGTACTCACACAAATATATAAAGTTTTTGAAGGCATGAGCAGCTGAGGGAATGAAGAATATTAATAGTAATTTAATTTAATTAATTAATAGTAAAGTTTTTGTTGGTTTTGAGTTGATTTAAAGGAAGACCCAGGATTCATATTAGTATCATTGCATGCTTTCTGTATTCTCTTTTTTGTTTCTCTTTACTTATCTTTTTGTGTCCTAGCACTTAGCACAATGCCTGGCACAGAGTACATGCTTAATTAATGTTTTGACTGAAAGACTGATATTTGCTTATGCATCACTGTCCTATGTGAACTATTTCTGTGTATGCCTGTTAGCTTTGCTTTGGGGGTTGTATTACACTTTTTTGTTTATATTCTAAGGGTATGTATATACCATAGGAAATGATACATATAGTATGTCCTGAAGATAGTTTCATCTGGTCTTTTAAGAAACCCATCAAAGATGCCTTTTGTTATCCTCTGTTCCTTGCAGATCATATTAATGGTGGAGATCTGATGTAAACTAAACAGGATGATCACCTGTGAAGTTAGAATAATAACCCTAAATGTATGGAAGGCTGGTAATTATTATGATGCTTATGATGTGTATCTGCTGGTGTTCACATATACCTTGAGTGATTTCTGCAGGGATTGCAAGATATTCTGCTTAGGGGAGGAATGTAGCAAGTGCTTCTGTAGCATCTTTTCATCTCCCTAGAGAGATATAGACGGAAAATAATCTGTGAGATCCTGGAAATTAAACTGCTCTCCACATATATCCTGTGGTACATGTATACTCTGAGAACATAAATAGAGAAGTATAAAACAGCCCCAAAAGCATAGTTAACAGGCACACAAAGAAATAGTTTACAGATAACACTGATGTATAAGCAAATGTTGATCAGTCAGTAAATATTCATTGAGTAGCTACTATGTGCTCTAGGCTTCTCTAGGATAGAGAGAAGGCAGGAAAAAATTATTGACCTGAATCTGTGTGGTGTGACATCCAGGTTTGTTTCTTTTCTTCTTCCTTCCTTCCTTCCATCTTTCCATCCTTCCATCTTTCCATCCTTCCATCTTTCCATCCTTCCATCCTTCCATCCTTCCATCCTTCCATCCTTCCATCCTTCCATC
>NW_025362406.1:0-1141 GCF_016433145.1 Gracilinanus agilis
TTTTTTTTTAACTTTCTTCTGATCATTTTTCTTTTCATGCTTAACATGCTGAATATGCACATTAATTCTCTTGGCTAGTATCTTGACCTTAATCTGTTTATTTTCAACAATGCCTACAGCATATTGAGTTGCATTATAGGCCTGTCTAGTCTTGCCATGGTAACATTTGTGGGGCAATACTTGCTGAAAATATGCCTGTACTATTGAGATCTACAATATCACCCTTCTTGTATTTTTGCATATATACAGTGGAGGAGATAACACTATATTTTCAAAAAGAGCCTAGAAAACATATATTGTGTCTCCTCTTTCCTTTTATGTTTGCCATTTTGGTAACTCACTGGAAGCTGGCAAAGCTGGCAGAAAGGTTGCCCCCTCTTCTTAATGCAGCTTGGCAGGATAGAAATAAACTGGTTATTGAAATGGAATGTTGGAGTAAGGGCTAGAAGAGATTACAGCAGTAGAAAAATTCCTGAGGAGATCCCAGAAAACAAATCTGTGGGTCCATTTGTGTGCCACATTGGAGCACAGAGACTGGTGGGGTTGGGGTGCTGAGAGAGCATGAGAGTGATTAATGATTTCCACTGTTAATTCTCAAGGCTCTTAAGCTTCTTAGTTTCTTGCCCTATGAAGATAGCTGTAGTGATGCTGTTATGAATAAGAAGGTTCAAGGGAGATGTATAGATGTACAATGATGTTGATGTATCTATCTGTACTCTCCTCAGCTGCAGTTGATGGGAGGAACACCAACTCCAATCACTCTTGACTGCTGCTGTAAGTTATTCCTTTCTCTCTTAACAGCTGCCCAGTAAGGACCCTCGAGAGGTTAGATAGATAGGTAACCTTTCCAGGTCCAACCTGGGGTTGGATAGATTAGTATTGGGCTAATGATCTGCCTTGGATAATGTTTAGGATCTGACTGTGTTTGATTCCCTTTCCAAGGGCCATGATAGTTAGACCACTCAGGAAGGTACTTGTTGTTGAACACTTTTTATCTATGAACAGGAAAAGGATTGGGAATTGGAAACCCTATTGATCTATTATTTATAAACTAGTTGACAATCAGGACTGGAGGCTATTAATCTGGTGGAAGTTGGAGATTTACTCACTCCTTCTATCTCTGGCCAGACCTGGCCACAGC
>NW_025362407.1:0-4106 GCF_016433145.1 Gracilinanus agilis
ACCTCGAGTGGAGGAAAGGTCTCCAGAAGTCAACTACAAATCTAAAACCACCCTCTTTCTGAGAAGAACTGAGCACCTTATAAAGGTTTTAGGAAAGAGAATAGAATAGCTGTCTCAAAATTCTGGGGAAGAAGGATAAAAGCTAGCAGGCAGAGGGGTGAGGACATCATTGAGTTGGTCTTCAAAGTTTTACAGGCAGTGCCTGTGTGTACAACTAGAACAACAGGATTTCAGGGCTAGGAGAGACCTAACGGATCCCCCTTTTTTTGTACATCCTATTGTACAGGCTGCCCCCTTGGTCCTGTTATCATTTTCACTCCTCTCTAGGTCGAGCTTGAACGTGAGAGGTAAGAAAAACACAGGAGACCCCAAGAAGTCCTGGCTAGCACAGGTGCTCTGGCGGGGGGTAAGGATGGTTCTGACTGGTGGGATGGCCAGTTCAGCTTTGGGGTCCCGAGGTCAGCACCGAGGCACGACCTGACTCCCCCAACATGCAGCGACCTGACAGACTCCTCTGCCTTTCCTGGCTCTGTACCTCCCTGGGATGCCTGGCATAATGGCATCCCCCCTACAGGAATATGGAATGGAACTCAACAGCGGGAAGGGATTTGGGGATCTGATAGCTTTGGCTTCCAGTCCAGGAGCTTAGCCCACCCTGCTGGGCTCTGCTTTTATTCTGTTGTTTGGCTGGTCTTGAAAATGCTTTCGTACCACACACAGTCTCCATTCCCTGGACTTAAGCCATGGCTACCTTCCTATAAAGTGCTTTTTTTATAGGAGGGGGAATTATTGCATAAGTTGTCTAGAAATGTCAAAAATGCAAAAATACCTTATTGTGCATATCTGGACATATGTGCATACATGTATGTGTACATATACACAAGAACAGTCATGCATGCATATATATCTATGTCTAACATGAACAGAGAAGTTCCATCGAGGACACTCTAACAATATTTCTTCTTGGAGTCTTTCTGTCTTATAGTCTTGCCTGGGGGCAACTGAAGGGTTAAGTGGCGTGTGTGTGTGTGTGTGTGTGTGTGTGTGTGTGTGTGTGAATTTATTTATGAATCAGATTTGTGATTTCATTAGTATAAGGAACTCCCAGGGAGGAAACTCTATTAAAGCCAAGAAATTCTCCTCATTAAACTCTCTCTCTCGAGTGCCTTCTCTTCACCTTCCAGTCTTACACAGTTGCCTGGGAATAGAAAGAGGCTAAATGAGTTGCCCCTCGAGATAGTAAAGATCAGAAATGGGGCTTGAACTTTGGTCTCCCCAAGTTCAGGCCTGTCTCTCTAGCTCTCAGGTCATGCTTCCCCTTATCTGTACATGGACTATGATGGGGGCTGATGTTATTGAATGAATAACCATCAAATAGGATCCTAATATAATAATAACTTTATTTTGTGGGGCAGGTGGGTGGTGTCATGGAAAACCTGACTTCTGAGTTCTGTCTCAAACACAAACAAATGGTGATCCTGGGCAAATTAGTTAACCTCTGAGCCTCAGTTTCCTCAACTGTAAAATGAGAATAGAGGGAAAGTGCTAGAAGAATGTTAATTATTTTTATTACTGTGTTTTAAAAAGTGCCGTATGTGCATAATCTCATGTAATCCTCATGAAAAAATTATGTAAAGTGGGTAGTACAATTATTATCTCCTTGTTATAGATGAAGAAACTGTGGATGGATCTTTGAAGCTCCAAATCTACTTTTCAGGCTACCATGTTGCTTCTCTTAACTGGGGTAGGGCAGGGTAAATCTGTAAAAGGAGGAAGATGGAAGAGATTATCTTTAAAGTCTTTCCTGTTCTAAACCTATAATCCTGTAAATGCATTAGAGGAGAGTTTCATGTCCAAACGCTAGTGTCTGCTAAGCAAACATACTGATCGTATCATGGAATGACCATGGTGGGACTTGGCGGGAGGAACCTGGCTTTGAGTTATAGCTCTGACACCTAGCAGTATGAACACACCCTCTCACCTCTCTTATCCTTAATTTCCTCATCAATAAAATGGGGATAAAAAGACTTGTGCTATCTATCTTATTAATTTGTTAAAAAGTCCAGAATCAGATTAAAATATAATGATAAATAATTATACAAATTATAAATCAAGGCTAAAGGATATGAATTATGAATAAAATGTACTGAGAAATGTTTAACAAAATAAATAAAAAGACAAGACGACACAGATCACAGATCCATTTCTATTTGAGTTTGATACTCCCGCTCTAATCAACCTCAGGACACGTTAGGAATGGGATTGGGTATTCTGTTCATTCCAAATGGCGAAGCTGCCTTTGCCCCTACTCTGAGATTAGCATGGAACATCCCATCAGTGGGTGGTATGTGCGTGGGTGAGAATCTCAAATCACACTTTTCAAAGCTATAGAACTTGTGGGCTGCAGAGGTCAGACGTCTTGCCTTTCATGGAGGGATTTAAATAAAAATAAAATAAAAATCTGCCATGTGAATTCTCTTCAAATACACGGTGGTACGCCGGATAACTGGCTATAAGAGGATAGAGAAGGAAGCTGGAGACAAAGGCATTCTGGTCCCCATCTGTGTAGCCCCCTGGCATGGAACCCACCGAAACTCTGATCCCCTTTAGGGGTGGGGGTGATTCTCTTAGAACTGCCAAGAATTTGAACATTAAGTCCTTGATCTTGGGGTGCCCAGTGGTTGGCAGGTGCTCTAGACAAATGGCCCTTTTTGACCAATTCCTCTCCCGAAGCATAAAAAACAATGTAAAAAACAGGACAACATTCATTAATAAATTGAGGGGATTCATTCCAGTCCCCAGAGGCTGCCTTTCTTCTTCTATTTCAATGCTGTTAAATGGAGAAATGGCCTCTAGAGATCATTTGCTCCCTTGTTAAACACATTAGACCACCACTGGGGACATCATGTGTTAAAATGCTTAACAGCACCAGCGCCAGAATGCCCAGGGCCAGAAGTTCTTCAGGAAATATTGGTGGGATCTTCTGAGATGCAGACGCTCTTTTTTCTTTTTTTTTAATACCCTCTAAGAAAGTAGTCAAGTTTTTGTACATACATATTAAGACTAAATACACAAGTCTGCCTTGCTTCATTATGAACATCATCATTAATGTATTAATAACATTATGTTTAATAATGTTTGTTTTTTATATATTTATATAATTAATTTTATACCTATTATAATGATATAATGCAACAATCATTTTATAATATTATTAATAATTATAATAAATTTATTGTGTAAAATTTATTATAATAAAAACATAATAATAAAAATAAGAGTAGCACCTCCTATTTTTGTCGCATTTTTAAGGTTGCCAAAGTATTCTGTATGCAACAACCCTATGAAGTCGGAAGAGAAAGAGAGGCCATATAGTTCAGTGGAAAGTACAGATTTTGAAGGGATTCTAGTGACTCAGATCAGGAAAATCCAGATTTCAATCTGCCTCTGACCCTTGCTAGCTGTGTGACCATGAGCAAATTAGATATAACTTCTGAATCTTGTTATCTTCTTTTATAGAATGAGAATAAAAACAACTGCAATCTCTTCCCCCTCTAGGTTGTCTGAGTATTAGTTGAGGGAACGTATGTAAAATCTTTCAAAGTGAAAGCTATGATTATTATTAGCATCATCCTTATATACAGAATATAAATATATTTTTTCTACATAGCTATTATATGTAGATACATATATATGACATTTAGAGATATATCTATAGAATAAAGAAATCAGATCTGATCATTTTTAATTTAATAAGATCATCAATGACTTAAGGCTGGGAGAGACTGTGTAGATCATCTGTCTCAACCTCCTTGTTTTTACAAAAGACAATATGAATCACAGAGAGGAAGGACGTACATTGCCTAAGTTCCTGCAGGTAGTGAGTGACCAACCTGGATTTGTTTCAGTCTTCCAGGAAGACTTCCAGGAGGAATCAAATTAGGCTTCCTCCTATATCACTTTGCCTCTTCAGCTTGTCTGCAATGGGTGCCCTCCATGGTGCATAAAAAGAATCGTTGTGAGTGGAACGGTTTATTAGGCAAGTCTACAATGGAAAGGAGTCCCATGTTGACTCTTCATGGAAGGGATGGCATGGTATGAGAACC
>NW_025362408.1:0-7353 GCF_016433145.1 Gracilinanus agilis
CGTCATCCTGACCTTTGTCTTATTACCAAACTTTGATGACTCTGGAAGAGAGCAAGCCCAATGACTTTGTACAATTCTGCCTCACAGTCAATCCATGCACAAGTCAAGACACCACCCTGTGATGTCATTTGTCCTTTTGGAAACAAAGGATGAACAACACTGACAGGGATTGCTCAGAAGTTCTGTAGCTCTGATTGTTCACAAGGTTCCCCTTAATATCAAGCCAAAATTCTATATTTCTATATTCCAAAATTTCTATAGCTTCTGTCCATGACTGCTGGCTCTGTTCTCCAGGGCCAGCAGAACTAGATTAACCCTTTCCCCTCATACTCTCATACAATCACAGGCTTCATAGCTGGCTGGGCTCACCAGGTCCAGCTACCTGCACGACCCAGGGCAAGTCACTTAACCTTAATGCCATGCACCTAGTGAATGTGAATAATAATAGCACCTACCTTGTCATGTATTTAGACCAAATGAGCTCAAACATGTTAAGTACTTTGCAAACCTATAGCAATGTGAGCTAAGATGCTTTTATGCAAACAATATTTATTAGGCATCTGAGACATATTAGTAACAGTGATAGGATATATGCTTACAAATAAAAGAAGTCATCTCTGCTTTCAAGGCAGGGAAAACCTGGAGTCAGGATGATCTGAGTTCAAATTTGGCCCCAGACATTTACTAGCTACATGATCTTAGATAAGTTACTTAACTCTTTGCCTCAGTTTCCTCAAATGTAAAACAGGGCTAATAATAGAACTATCCTCACAGGGTTTTTGTGAGGATCAGATGAGATGATATTTGTAACATCCTTTGAAACCCCCAACCTTCAAGTGCTATACTAATTCTGGCTGTTATTATTTTTATTGAAGTAGCTTACATTCTATCGAAGGTGGATAGGAGAGGAAGACAATATGTACCCAGATAAATAAATACAAAGCATATACAAAAATAAATGCAAAGAGGTAGCTGGGTGGCTCAGTTGATTGAGAGCCAGGCCCAGAGATGGGAGGTCCTGGGTTCTAATCTTGCCTCAGATATTTCCTAACTGTGTGACCCTGGGCAAGTCACTTAACCCCTATTGCATAGCCCTTACCACTCTTCTACCTTGGAACCAAGGCCCAGTATTGATTCTAAGACAGAAGGAAAGGATTATAAAAAATGCAAAGCAATATGGGGTAAGGACACAAACAGATGGGGGATCAGGAAAGTCTTCCTGTAGGAGGTGGCCTTTGAGATGAGTCTAGAAAAATCCAGGAGAATAGTGGGAGAATATTCCAGACATAGGGAGCAGATTGTGCAAAGGCACATAGAGAGTGAGAAGAAAGAATGTGCTGTGTGGAGAATAGCTAGGAGACCTATTGGACTGGAATGCAGAATGCATGAAGGAGAGTCATGGGACACAACTCTAAAAGGGGATTTGGAGACCAATAGTGAAGAGTTCTAAGGATTAGGCAGAGAAATGTGCCTTATTCCTAGATGCCATAGGGATACATCGCAAAATCTTGAAAAGGGAGATGATATAATTATACTTCTACTTTAGGAATATCGATTTGACATCTGTGTAGAGGACAGATTGGAGAGAAGAGGTCCTGACTGTAGGGGGACCAATTTGGAAACTGCCACAATAGATCAAACAGAAATTGATGTCTATAATAAAAGGCTATTGTGGGAATGGAGAAAAGTGGACAGATAGGAAAGAAATATTGTAGGTAGAGCTGACAAGTCTTGGCTACTGACCATTTATGAGGAGTAAAACGGAGTAAAGCATCGAGGATTATTTGGAAGTTATGAACCTGGGTCACTGGAAGTGTGGAGGAGCAATAGAATTGAGGAATTGAGAAGAATGGAAGGTTTGAGAGGAAAGATAGATGTTTCTTTCTTTCTCTTTCTTTTTCTCTCTCTTCCTTTTTTCTCTCCCTTCCTTCCTTGCTTCTTTCCTTCCTTTTCTTCCTTCTCTTCCTCTTTCTTTCTCTTTTCTTTCTTTCCTTCTTCCCTTCCCCTCCCCTTTGCCCACCTCTCCTTCCTTCTTTCCTTTCTTGTCTCAGTCATCATCCCTCTCTTCTCACATTATGATGTATGCATTTATGTTTACATGCTGTTTCCCTCCAATAGCAGGTACGTTTCCTCAGGGCTGGAGCTGTTTTTCTTCCTTCATTTCTTCTTTGTATCCCCTTTACCTTTGCATAATGCCTTGCACATTGTACGTGGGTGATAAATGCATTTAGATTTGGGTTGCATTGGCTGTTAAATCTACCCTGACCTCCTATGGGTATAAGCTTCTTGAGGGCAAGGATTGATTCATTTGGGGCAGCAAAGGGCATTGGGCATATCAGGGGCTTAATCAATGTTTGTGGAAATAAAGCAACATTTTGAACTAAAGTAATCACTTAGGAGTCGAATGATTTGTGTGTATTCCTGTCTCTCTCATTTGCCTTCACCTGATTTTGGCTGAACGGGAGAAATCAGGATCTCAGCTGGAGTTCCTTTTGCATCAATGGAATCATGATTGAGGTGTCCTATTCATTTAAAAGGAAGTTTGAGAAGAGAGGAAATCTCTAAGTCTTATCCCCATGAGGTAGGCCAGAGTGTCAAACTTATCCATATTTCAATCAGCAAATAATTGGAAGGAAAATGCATGTTTCAGCTTTAAACCCTTTGATAAGAGAAACTACTAATGATAGTTCCATTGTTTCAAGAAGCATTTACTGTGCACCTACTGAGTTTGGACCCTGGGGGTGAAGGCATCAATCACAGGTCATCTAGAGCTTTAGCTAAGCCTTTGGCAAAGTTACTCCAGCAGACATAGCTCTGAGAAGAACAAAGACTCCATTAGGAGTCTGATGAGTTGCGTTCAAATCTCACCTTTGTCACTTTCTACCTAAAAGACTTTATAGCCTTTCTTTAAAAGATGGAGGATTGGGTGGTTCACTGAATATAGAGTCAGGCTTAGAGATGTAAGGACCAGGGTTCAAATGTGATCTCAGACATTTCCTAGCAGTATGACCCTGGATATGTCACTTAACCCTGATTGCTTAGCCCTTACCACTCTTCTGTTTTTGAATTTCTACTAAGACATAAAATGAAGGTTTTATAAAAGGAGATTAAGGAAGGATTGCAAATTTCTTCCACTTTAAAATGAGCAATTTGAACGAGAGGGTTTCTGAGATTTCTTCCAGCTTTAAATCTATAATTTCGTGATTATGTTTTATTTCTGTGGATATATTTGGATCTAATGACAATGATAGTGATAACTAGCCCTTATATAGTACTAAAATGCTTGGAAAACATTTTGTTGTTGTTCAGTCACTTTTTAGTTGTATTTGACTCTTTGTGACCCCATTTGGGTTTTTCTTGGCAAAGATACCATTTCTTTCTCTAGATCATTTTACAGATAAGGAAACTGATGCAAATGAGGTTAAGTGACTTGCTCAGGGTCACACAGCTAGTAAGTATCTGAGGCTAGATTTGAATTCAAGAAGAGGAGTTTTCCTGATTCCAAGTCTGGTGCTCTATCTACTATACCACATAGATAAACAGACTAGATGTAAGGCAATGAGGAGACATCTCTGGCAGCTGGGACAAACAGGAAATGCCTCCTGTAGAAAATGGCTTTTGATCTGTGTCTTAAAGTAAGCCAAGGGAACTAAGAAGACAAAGGTGAAGAGGAAAAGCATTCCAGACATGGGAAACAGCCAAGGAAAAGGGGGAGAGTTGGAAAAGGGAGGATTAAGGAGATTGTGGGCTTCCTTTTCATTTTTTAAGCCAAAGCTTATTGGATGTGACATAAGGAATTAATGGTTTGGACTCTGTTGGCATCTTTTATTTTGGTATTACTGTTGTTCAATAGTTTTTTGATTTTGTCAGATATTTCATGATGTCATTTGGGGTTTTCTTGGCAAAGATATTGGAGTGGTTTGCCATTTCCTTCTCTAGCTCATTTTACAGAAGAGGAAACTGAGGCAAACAGGATTAAGTGACTTGTCCAGGGCCATACAACTTTATTATTTAATTTAAATTTTTTCCCATGGTTACATGATTCATGTTGTCTCCCTTCCCTCTTCCTTCCCACCTCTCAGAGTTGTGGTCATACAACTGTAGAAGTACCTGAGGCTAGATAAAGAAATCAAAACTATCAATAAATATATGAAAAAGTGCTCTAAATCTTTCATAATCAGAGAAATGCAAATCAAAACAGTATTGAGATACGACCTCATACCTATCAGATTGACCAATATGAAAGTAAAGAAAAATAATAAATGTTGGAGGGGATGTGGCAAAATATGGACACTAATGCATTGCTGGTGGAGTTGTGAATTGATCCAATCATTCTGGAGGGCAATTTGGAACTCTGCCCAAAGGGATATAAAAGTGTACATACACACATATATATGTATGTACAACATATACATACATATGTATATGTACTAAACAAAATTTAGAAAATGTTTTGTAAACTTTAAAGTGCTACTGCTACAACTTCTATTATTCCTCCTCCTCCTCTTCCTACAATTACTATTATTCTTCCTCCTTCTCCAACTACTTTCGCTCCTCTTCTTCCTCCTCCTCCAACTACTACTATTACTTCTCCTTCTCTTCCAACTACTGTTACTACTAATTCTTTTTAAATTTTGTATTTACTACAATTACTACTATTATATACTACTATTACAACAACAACTACTACCACCAACACCATCACCACCCCACTATCCCAAAGTAAAACATGGGCTTTGTCTAGAGGTTCTGAATTCCTTCTCCCCGCAGGTCTTTGAGAGAGATTGAGTGATTCATTCAAAGTGTCACAGGTTACAAAAGGCACAAGTGGAATTTGATCCCTGGTGTTCTGTGTGTACTCTTTCTACTGAGCAATCAGATGCTAGAAGATCTGGAAAGAGATCTTAGAGATTCTTCAGTCCTATCCACTTATTTTATAACTAGGCTCAATGGAGGTCAAAGAGGATCATGACTCTACAGTATAGTCTTGGTTGTCATCATTAACAAGCATTTATTAAGTGGTTCCAGGCTTGTTAAGAAGCATTCAAGATACAAAGTAAGGCAAAAACATGCTTCCTGCCCTCGAGAGACTTACAATCAAAAAGCAGAACCAGGATTTGATTTCTAGGTCTTCTAAGTGGGAGACAGTAGAAAAGGGAAAGTGCATAGATTTTTTATTAGTGCCCAGTGATATTTAAAAAAATCAACCAACTGATCCAATCACCTTTCAAAAAAAACTCTTAACTTTTGTCTTAGATATGATACTAAGGATGTCATTTCCAAGGCAGAAGAGTGGTAAGGTCTAGGCAATTGGGGTTAAGTGACTTGCTCAGGGTCATGCATCTAGGAAGTGTCTATGTTCCAATTTGAACCTAGGACACCTCCTGTCTTCAATCTTAGCTCTATGTTCCAATTTGAACCCAGGACCTCCTGTCTTCAATCTTAGCCACCGAGCTGCTTTCCACCCCCATCCCCCCTTTCCCCCCCAATCATCCTTTCAACACAAGCTCCTGGACCTGAGCAGCCCAAAGTACAAGATGTTAATTTTATTTATTCTCACTACTAGCCTGACACACATTGCTAGCCCCAGGCCTAGGTCTTTCTATAAGCCCACCTTAATGACAGTATAATTAGAGCCAATTCATCTCATCACTAATTAGATTGCCTTGCTGGTGGCATGTGCTCTATTCCCTGTAGAGAGAGGCTGCCCCTTTTTGAGACAGATGGGTTTCACTTGAGGCTAACTCGTTTGGTGGCTGGAGCTTGGGTTGAAGGCACGAGTTCTTAACCTTTTTATGTGTCTCCTGTGCCTTTGGCAGTCTGCTAAAGTGGATGCATCCTTTCTCAGAAGAATGTTTTTAAATAATGGAAGGAAATGCTAAATGTAAGTGGGAGGTAAATGAGAGTAAGTGGCAAGTCTTTTCCTCCAAGTTTACAGAGCCTCTGGAATCCTCTTGAAGGGGCTGGTCTGTGGATCATGGGTTAAGAACCCTCAGTCTAAGGCGATGCTTTCCATAGAGGGACTCACAAATCACTTGTGGAGTCACGATAATGGTCCAAGGGCTTCTTGCTAAAAATTCATTATTAAAAAAAATAAAATAAAAATTCATTAATGGTGCTTTAAGGAGCAAATACTTGTAGAATATTTTGAGTAGATATTAAATTACGTTGGTTCACACCACAGTTTTTTGGTTGAAAAAGGTTCCTTTGTATAGTTGAGGGACCTGCATCCTGGCATAGGCCTAGAGGCTTCCCTTCTTTGTGGATTTAGGAGTTAAGAGATTACTTGCGACCTTGGGGAAAGTGGCTGTAGTCCAGTGGTGGGGTCAGAAGCCAGATTGCAGGAGGGCCTAGTCACTTGAGTGAATAGGAGGGAAAGAAAGGGAGGCAAAAGTTGATGTCTTTTGTCAAGTAGGGGCATATGGCGGCCTATTTAGAATATGAACTCAATTGTAAAATCTTGCTGAAAAAGATGGTATGAACAATGCCAACTCATAAAACAGAAAGAAGTAGTATGTAGGAGAGGGGGTTAACAAATACACAGAAAGCTGGATAGAGATCTAAGGAACCCAGATCGTCTCAAGAGCATCTAAGGACAAAGTTGGGAATTGGGTAACAAACTGATGAAATGTGGGGGAAATATTTGAAGATTGCTATAACAAATTATTTTTTCTATCAATGACAGTGGACCCACCAAATTTCAGCTCTTTATATCAGTATCTGGTGTGATATCTGAGAGTGCAAAAATGGTATTAAAATGTGGGGTCTTAGGATCACCGATTCAGGAATGGAAGGAATCTTAGAAGTCATCTGATCCAAACACTGCATTAAAAAGTAAGAAACAGGCTAAGAGTGGTTGGGATAGGGAGGAAGTAGCTGAATTGGAATTTGAATTCAAGTTAAATGATGTCAAAGTCAGTGGCAGCAGTCACAAGAGTAAAGCGTTTATGTACCATGTTAGAAGTGATGTGATATCAAGGAAGCTGAGGAAACCTCCCCTGTACATATCGGAAAGAGTGGAATTTATGATTGTGCATTCCCTTCCTCTCCTCTCCCATCCTCTCCTCTCCTCTCCTCCATCTCTATTTCCTCTCCTCTCCTCTTCTCTCTTCTCCTCTCTTCTCTCTTCTCCTCTCCTCTCTCCTCCTCTCCTCTCCTCTCCTCCATCTCTATCTCCTTTCCACTCCTCTTCTTTCCTCTCCTCTCCTCTTTTTTCTCCTCTCCTCTCTTCTCCTCCATCTCTATCTCCTCTCCTCTCCTCTTTTTTCTCCTCTCCTCTCTTCTCTTCCATCTCTATCTCCTCTCCTCTCCTCTCCTCTCTTCTCCTCCATCTCTATCTCCTCTCCTCTCCTC
>NW_025362409.1:0-5847 GCF_016433145.1 Gracilinanus agilis
CTCTGTCTCTCTGTCTGTCTCTGTCTCTGTCTGTCTTTCTGTCTCTCATAATAGGCAAACTGATAGAATAATAATCAAGAATTCCTATGAGAAATTGTATTGATTTATTTCCCATGAAAATGCTACAAAAAGTCAGCTGGAAGCCTATGGACAATAGGAAAGGGACCTCTTTGGCAAAACCAGAGTCAGCACAGTTTAACTTTCAAGAGTGTGACTAGAGATGCAACAGACTCAGTATTCAGAGGCAGCAATATTGGAGGGCTCCTTTGAGAAAACATCAGGGTTCCTCAGAAATCCTCATGACCTTGGAAATCCTGAAGAGCTGCAGTGGACAGCAACCACTGACTGTTGTGGTAGTAGCATTCAGACTAGGACATCTCAGGCCCAGGGGCTCTGGATTCCCTAACACTCCTTCCTGAGATCCCAGAGAATGATCTGAAATCCAGTGCTTAAAATCCACGGGACTTGATCCCACAGGATGTGAAGGATGGTGCTGTGTCCCTGGAGACAAAGAGTGAGATCAAAGAGGGCTTACCACCCCAACTAAAAAAGCAGCAGAGCACGGAGCCTGACTATGGCTGAAAGCCCTAGATCAGGTATAAAAGCTGTAGAGATGAGTCAGTCTTTCCAGTATGAAGACTGCATCGCGTCAAACTGCACCCTTTGGGGTGTTGTTGTTTTGTATCTGTGTTATATGTCTCCTTAGTTCTCTTTTAGGGACGAGAATAGGTCAATAGAACATTACAGCTACTGCTTGGGTTGTATGACCAATAACAAATAAAACAGTTAATTGGCCAATTGGAAAGTCTCCTGACTGAAATTAGAATTTTAAAATAGACTTGGGCAAGGTAAAACAGTTATTTGGAAAGTTTCTGCTGCACGAATCTTTGAACTTCAAATAGTATGATAAACATTTGCAGTTGACTGTATAAAAATGAGGTCTAATAGAAGCAGAATTTGAACTGGAATTCTGCCACTTTTTATGCAATATCAGATTTAAATCCAGTTCCTAGAAGTCTTAGATGAATGTGATTCGTATGTCAAAGGAGTGAACTTAATTTATCATATCCTGTAGCAGGCAACTAGCCTCGTTTTGAATGGGCTAAGGAAACAAATTCCCTTCCCTTAAAGAGTCATGGGACATCATATTCCAATTTCATGGCATAGCTTAAGAATTAAAATCTTGAAGGAGATAATATCAAATGCCTTGACTTGAAATCACTAAAGCAAGGAAGGTCCAAGGGCATGCTGTCTTTCAAAGAAGTCAATATCATCCTGGAAAACTAGAGCAAATTTCCAGATTATAATTTTCTATTTTCCTTTTCCTTTTAAAATATATTAAAAGAAAATAGCTCCTTTTCCCACACACACCCTGTGGAACAGTCAGTCAGAAATATATTAGCCATACAAAAGCAATGAGTACTCCCCAAAATCATAATTGGCTTTATTTCTTTTGGGAAGTATGTTCATTTCTAGTTAATTTTGCTTTAGCCAATAGTAGAATCAGTTTGCACATTCACAGTGACCTTGGGAGGAGATATCCCAGATGGATGGGGGAAGAGGCAGAGGGAATCCAGTCTAGAATGTTAAACTTCCCAAGGATGAGCCACCTGTGGATAATTAATTGTAAATTAAAGAAGCTGATAAATTAGCATGGTTTGCCTTCTTGCCAAATAAATACCTGGGACTTGGTGCTTTGTGACAAGATGTGATGCTGTTGACAGTCTGGTACTTAGGGAAGAGTTTATTGTCATACAGGAAGCTATACTGGGGATTGTATTTTATGTCTCCTTTCCCTCCTCCTCCCCCTTTTTCTGAGCATTTTTTTAACATGGGACAGTTGGTTTACTCCATTAGAGGAGCTATCTTTCAAATGCCATGTGAAGCTCAGAACTCTGATGACTGACAGCCAGTGAAGGTCACTGGGCAATCTCTCCTAAGCGTTGAGGTGTTAGTTAGCCTTGGCTGGGCTTCAGTTTGAGTAATTGTACTCTGTCCAGATTTAAAATCCCCTGTATTTGCAACTGAGGATTCTCTTCTTCCCTGCTGCTTAGAACTGGCAAATGATGTTGCTACACATTCCTGTGCAGTGGCTTCATTTCATTCTAGGCCTGTTTTGACCCATAGGACAAAAAAAGATCCCAGTAGGGGTGGATATTGCAATTTCTTTTTCAAGTTCAATATTGATACTTATATATTACTTAAGCAGTTGGATTTGTAATTGATATTAGTTATTTTGCAGGAAATTTAAGTCAGCTTTACAGTTGAAAGAATACTGGTTTGGGAGTGAGAGGACATGGATTCCATTTTGTGTGACTTAGATCAAATCACTTTTTCTCTGTGAACCTCCATTTCCTAACCTGAAAATTGAGAGATTTAAACCAAATGGCTCTAATGATCCTTCAAGCTTTAGAGCTGTAGTGAACATATATGGTGTGAGCCTTTGCTTGGGACTTTAGTTTTATCTTTCTTCAAAGAGTATAGATATAACTATTGCATCTCTTGGAGTTTTTTGTAACAGGGCCTACTCTCAACATGAATTTTTTGGCTCTCCCTGTTGTTGGATGGACTGTGGTTATGGCCATGATTTACTGACTACTGACTTCATTTCAAGAGGGTCTCTAGCCCTGCTCACATCACTCCCAATATGACTCACTCTCTAGATTTCTTGTCTGTCTCTTTTTCAATCATTTTGTCACCAGCAGCTCCCTAACTTCTCAGCTTTACCTTTAAGGTCCTCCCTAAACTAGCCCTGAAACCAACCATACTTTCTAGACATATGGCACATTACTTCCTTCTATGCATTTTCTAGTCTTTATGTCTTTTCTCTGTCATCCATGCCTGGAATCTTCTTCCATCTTATGCCTGTCTTTTAGAATTTCTGTTTTCCTTTAAGGATTAGCTCAAGGGACACCTTATACATTAGATTTTTCTGATCTTCAGTTGCCCTCCATCACATAGTATCTACTTTGTATCTGCATCTATTTTCTATAGATGTTGTTGTTGTTGTTGTTGTTGTTTAGTCACTCTTGGTGACCTTATTTGGGGTTTTCTTGGTAAAAATATTGTAGTGTTTTGCTATTTTCTTTTCTCATTTTACAGATGAGGGAACTGAGGCAAATGGGATTAAGTGACTAGAGCAGGGTCACACAGGTAGTGTCTGAGGCCAGATTTAAAATCAAGTCCTTCTGATTCCAGACCTGGTAGTCTATTTACTCCATCATCACCTAGCTTCCCTCATATTCCCTCATATATCTATATCTATATGTAATACATTACATTTTATTTTTTAATATTGTCCCATCATATTCAACTTGCACTTTTGCCCCCTATCTATGTGTACTCCTTTCATCTGCTGCTAATAATGATAAGATTTTTAGGAATTATAAGAATAATCTTCCCATGTAGGTATGTAAACAGTTTATCCTTAGTGAATGTCTTTTGATTTCTCTTTCCGGTTTACCTTTTTATGCTTCTCTTGAGTCTTGTATTTGAAAGTCAAATTTTCCATTCAGATCTGGTCTTTTCATCAGGATTGTTTGAAAGTCCTCCATTTCATTGAATACCCATTTTTTTCTCTGAAGGATTATGTTCAGTTTTGTTGGATAATTGATTCTTGGTTGAAGTTCTAGATCTTTTGCCCTCTGGAATAACGTATTCCAGGCCCTGCTATCCTTTAATGTAGAAACTTTGTGAAGTAAAATAGCTCCATCCTGCAGCACCCCAATGGTAGGTATTACAGAATAATGATATATCTAATGGCCTAGCATCCCTTGGTGTAAGTGTGAGCATCAGCATCACTGTGAGCATCAACATTCAATGTCTGCCACCGAGGGAGGAGCTAGTGGGATTTAAAATGGGAGTGTGGGAAGGAGGGAACTCTCTTTACTTTTGCTCTTGAACAGACTTTCTCCTTGGGCTGACTCTGGATAAGAGGTAGTGCAACATGGGGATTACCACACTTGGCTGAAATCTCTCTCTCTCTCTCTCTCTCTCTCTCTCTCTCTCTCTCTCTCAATGATTATAAATCTGGCCAGATCACCCTTTTATTTGTTACAAAGCTGCTAAATCCTGTGTTATCCTGACTGTGGCTTCACAATATTTGAATTGTTTCTTTTTGTCTACTTGAATATTTTTTTTTGACCTGGAAGTTCTGGAATTTGCCTATAATGTCCTTGGGGGTCATCCTTTGGATATCCATCCTTGAAATCTCTTTTAGGAAGTTATTGGTAGATTCTTTTAATTTCTATTTTACTTTTCGAGTCTAGCATATCAGAGCAATTTTCCTTGATAATTTCTTGAAAGATGATATCTAAACTCTTCTTTTGATCATGGCTTTTAATAAGTCCAATAATTCTTAGATTATCTCTCCTGGATTTATTTTCAAGGTCAGTTGTTTTCCCAATGGAATATTTCACATTTTCTTTTTTTTCATTTTTTTTGACTTCTTGACTTTATTGTTTCTTGATGTCTCAGGGAGTCATAAGCTTCCACTTGCCCAATACAAAATTTTAAGGTATGATTTTCTTAAGTGAGCTTTTGTACCTCCTTTTCCATTTGTTTGACTCTACTTTTTAAAAACTTCTTTTCCTCAGTGAATTTTTGTACCTCTTTTTTTCTTGCCTTTTAAGAAGTTCTTCTCTTCAGTGCATTTTTATGTATCTTTTTTCATTTGGATAATTCTGCTTCTTAAAGAGTTCTCCTCATTGGATTTTCATATTCCTTTTACCAATTGGCCTGTTCTGTTTTCTAAGGTATTAATTTCTTGCTTCTTTAGTATTTTTTGTGCCTTCTTTATCAAGTTGTTGGCTCTTTGTTCATTATTTTCCTGTATCACTCTCATTTCTTTTTCCAATTTTTCTTCTACTTCTCTTGTATGATTTCTAAAATCCTTTTTGAGGTCCTCCATTAATTCTTCTTGGGCTTGATAGCAATTCCTGTATTTCTTGGAGTCTCTGCATCCAAAGAGTATTGACTTTGATGACTTCTTCCAAGTTTGTGTTTTGGTCTTCTCTGTCACCAAAATAACTCCCTATGTTGTTTCTTTTTCTTATGCTCATTTTCCAGCTTTTTTTGTTTCCTTTTAATTAAAAAAAGTCAATTTTGGACTCTGCTCCTGTAGTGAAGGGAGAATTGTTTTAAGCTTTAGGTTCTTTATGCAGCTAACTTTTGTTTTTAACTTTTGAGGATCATTAGTTTTGAAATCCTATAAGTTTTCCATTCTTCCAAGGTGGTATGATGTAAAGCCACAAGTGCTTGTGTGTGCTAGTGATCCTTCCGCATGAGATTTGTAAGAATTTAAATTTAGGTTTTTATGCTAATATGAAAGTTCTAAAGTGGTATTGTGGTCTCTGATTTAAAAATGTTACAGATTAAGTCAAAATGATTTTTAGCAGCTTTATTTACAAAGAGGTAGAAAGAGTGAAAGTGGAAAAATGTAGATAAAGAGTTTAATCCTAATGTCTCAAGACTGCAAATACGAATCTGAAAGCAGATCTCACCAGAATCCAAAAACCTAATTAGGAAGCAGAAATCCAAAGAGCTAGGAGACTCTGAAGAATCCATGGAGAAACTTCAGTACATATGAGGTGAAGATCTCACCAGAACTCACGCTGAAGGGAGTGTCCCACCAAAGTGCCAACAAGCAGAGAGGGTCTCCTCACAGAAGAACTAAGGAAGGGTTCGCCCCACACCACCACAAGATCTAAGGAAAGAGTTTCATCCTCCAGAACAGCATCCTCAGGCTGGCCTTTTTAAAGCTGTTTTCTCGATGTCACTTCCTGTTGCTCTCCCACTTTACAGGAACAAATCTCAGTTTTTCAATTTGTCTACCACTGCCTAAGGTGG
>NW_025362410.1:0-6101 GCF_016433145.1 Gracilinanus agilis
TACTTCAGTAAGTCAGTTAGTCAATAGACATTAAGCTCATACCATATTATATGGTCGGTTTTTTATTTTGTAAAGATTTCATGCATAATTGAGAATGCATTCTTTTCTATTTTTATTCAATAATTGCAGGTATATATCATATATAACTTTTTAAAAATTCTATTGATGTCCTTAATATCTTTCTTCTTTATTATTGGTTAGATTTGTCTCACTCTTAAAGGGGTATATTGAAGTCTCCGACTATTTTAATTTTATTATTTCTCTATGCAATTTGTTTAGCTTTTGCATTAAATATTTAGGTGCTATGCCATTCAGTGAATATATGTTGTGTTTAAATTAATTCATCATCTATAGTAGTCTTCAGCAAAATTTAATTTCCACAGTTTTTTAATTTTAATTAAGTATATTTTTGCTTTTGAATTCAGCTAAGGAATAACCCATTTTATTCTAACCCTTTATTTTAATTCTGTGACTTTATGTTTTAAGTGTGTTTCTTGTAGACAACATATTGTTGGAAATTGCTTTTTAATAAATTCTATTATTTTCTCCATTTTATGGTTGAGTTCATCAGATTCATATTAACAGTTGTGATCATTCAGTGTATATTTCTCAAATCCTGACATCTTATACTTTCTCCTCTCTTTGCTCCCTATATCCTCTTAGACATGGTTTCTTTCTATTCCTTTTTTCTTTCCTTTCTTCCTTCTCTCCCTCTCTCTTTGTCACTATCTATCTGTCTCCATCTCTCTCTGTCTCTGTTTCTGTCTCTCTCTGTCTCTGTCTCTGTGTCTATCTGTCTCTGTCTCTCTGTGTCTGTGTCTGTGTCTGTCTGCCTGTCTCTCTATTCCTTCATCTCCCTCTGAAATGAAGGAGGTTTTGTTTGTTTCTTTTGGTTTATGGACAATCTTTCCCTGAACCTACCTTTCTTCCTTATCCCTTTCCCCTCTCCCTTATCTCCTAATATTGAGTTAAATGCATTTCTACATATGTACACAGAGGATTTGGATTGAGGAAAATCAGTCACAGAAAATAAAATATTCCTGCCAGGGACAATTGATGGTAGGTATATTGAGCCTGACTTTTTTTTTGTTCATGATACTGCATAATCTACTGAACAAAACCTGATCCTTCAGGTGCCTTCAGAGTGTAAATGGTACAGTATCAAATAAACAGAATTGAATTAAAAAATAATGTTTGTGTGTGTGCACATATGTGTGTATATGTGTGTGTTTGTGTAAGCTACTCTTTGGCCAGTTCAGATGAAAGTGAAGCTGTGATTCAAGACACACCTGCTTCTTTGCCCCTTCCTCATTTATATAAACTTCTATTTTTGAATCTTAATTATATAAGTTCTTTCCTTTTTTCCTTTTTCTTCCCTAGTGCATCATTTTCCCCTACTTTCTAGTCTTCTTTTAAGATCATTGAAACAAAATCATCCCAGGCCTTTCTTACTAGACTTCCTCTATGATTCCTGATAATGTTCAGGGGTAAGGGGACTTTTGAATCATCACCCTTCCCCATTAGAGTGTGCAAGAGGGAAATTTAGGTATTTTGTAGATATGTATTTAAAGTGACAATTCAGGTTGATTCCGTAATTAAATCAGACCCAAATCAGCATCGGGTTAGGCAGTTTATTTACAATTAGGAAGGTAAAGATATAGGAATAAAGAGAAAGGGAGAGGCTAGTCCAGGCCTGCAGAGGCCTGGATGAGAGAGAAGGTTAAAAGGCTAAATAAATGAAGCTGCAAGCCACAAGGCTTAGCAACTAGATAGGCTAGTGCCTACTTAAGACAGAGTTTGGAAGCAGCCTAGGTAGGCCAAGGAAGTCAGCCTAACTTATCCACGTGACAATACAGAATGTAAGCTGTCTGTGGGCTCAGGAGGTCCTTCAGCACCAAGTTCAAGGCGGGAACTCCCTCTACAGGAAGTAACCCATATACTTAAAGAGATAGTGTCTTTCATCACTTCCCGTGGGTCCACCTCTAATTCAAGTGGACAAATGGCAGTCTCTATACTGATTTTTTGGACTGCCCAATGGGCAGTCCCTTGTTCTTGATTTGTTACTTATTGTCACGTGTGGGTAACTCGTCTCCCCTCCCCATTAAGGGAGGTGAGGATTACATCATTTCTATGCCTAAGATGAGTAGGGTTTTGACTATGAATCAGCTAGAGTCTATCGGCTCTTTGATACTAAGAGATCTGGCTTTTCTTCTTTTTTGATTTCTTGAAATATGATATCTACACACTTTTTGCCATGGTTTTCAGTCTATTCATTATTTAATTCTTTTCCCTTCATCCATTTTCTGTCATTTTAAAAAATGTGAGATAGCTTACATTTTCATCTATTTTTTCAATCTTTTGACCTTATTTTGATATTGTTGTTATCTCATAAGATCATTGAATTATGTTTGCTCCATTGTGATTTTCAGGGAGCATTTTACTTACATAATGTTTTCTATCACTTCTGAAAAGCTCTTATTTTACTTTCCAAGTCTCTCATCCACAGCTCTCATTTATTTTCCAATTTTTTCCTCTGGTACTTTAATTTCATTTATAACATTATTTTAACTATTTCTAAGTACTTTTAAACTATTTTAAACTAATTGTTTTTGTTTTTGTTTTTTGTTTTTAATAATTTTTATTTTTTAGAAAAGTTATCATGGTTACATAATTCATGTTCTTACTTTCCCCTTCACCCCACCGGCATCCTCCCCCCACCCCTTTCCATTTAGTCCTGATCTTTTCTGTGCAAATACTTGGAAATCTTCTATCTTGTTGAATGCCCATACTTTCCCCTGAAAGTATATAGTCAGTTTTGATGGATAGGTGTTCCTTGGTTGTAGACCCAGTTCTCTTGCCTTTCTGAATATCATATTCCAAGCCTTGCAGTCTTGTAGTGTGGAAGCTGCAAGATCCTGTGTGATCCTGATTGGTGCTCCTTGATATCTGAATTGTGTCTTTCTGGCCTCTTGTAAAATTTTTTTATTTTACTTGGAAGCTCTTGAATTTGGCTATTATATTCCTGGGGGTTGTCTTTTCAGGATTTAGTTTAGAGGGTGATCTATGGATCCTTTCAATGTCTATAATGGCCTCTTGTTGTAGAACTTTAGGGCAGTTTTTATGAATAATTTCTTTTAGTATGGAGTCTAAATTTCTATTGATTTCTGCTTTTTCAGGAAGACCAATGATTCTCAAATTATCTCCTCTAGACCCGTTTTCTTGATCTGTCAATTTCTCAGTGAGATATTTTGTGTTTCCTTCTATTTTGTCAGTCTTTTGACTTTGCTTTATTTGTTCTTGTTGTCTTGAGAGATCATTGGCTTCTACTTGCCCAATTTTTGTCTTTAGAGACTGGTTTTCTGCTATATTCTTTTGATTTTCCTTTTCAATTTGGTCTATCCTGTTTTCCAGCTGTTTGATTTTGGTCTCCACTTTGCTTGTCAGTTCTTTTGATTTGGGGGCATCTTTTTCTAATTGCCTAATTCTAGCCTTTAGAGACTGGTTTTCAGCTATAATCTTTTGGTTTTCCTTTTCAATCTGGTCTGTTTGGTTCTTCAAGGCTTCCAGCTGGTCATTTTTGGTCTTCAATTTGCTTATCAATTCATTTGATTGCTAAGCCTCACTTTTCAATTGCAAAAGTCTGCCTTTTAAACTGTTATTTTCTTGACAGTTCTCTACCATCTTTCTCATAATCTCAGATTTGAACTCTTTAAGAGCTTATGACCAGTTTTCATTTTGGGGGGAAGGTTTGGATCTGGTTACTTGTTTGTTCTCCTCTGCTGTTTATTCTGTTGTCTGGATTTTTTCTGTGTAAAAGTTGTTGAGTGTTAAAGATTTCTTTTTGATCTTTCTTTTCTGGGGTTCTTGTTTCTGGCTTGCCATTGTTAGCCCAGTGCCCTCTCAGCTTTATCCTCATGCCCAGTGTCTGTCTGCACTCCTTCCCTTGCTTGTTCCTCTGTCTGAAGCTCCTTTAACAGTCTCATAGTACTGCTTCCACAGTCATGCACCCCTCTGCACTGGGTCCCCACCCAAGGTCCACCCCTGCATTCAGGATCCGCGTCTGCAGCTGTGACTGTGCCTGCACTCAAAGTCCGTGTTCAAAGTCCATGCGTTCTTTAGCCTCTTGGGGTCTTAAGTCTTGCTGCTCTCAGGAGCAGGCCCTGGTTATGCCAGGTAGCTACCAAGGACTTAATGGATGCCCCAAACTTGCTCTAACTCTTGTGTGCTGGCTTTGGCCCTGTAGGTGGGGTGGGGGGTGGGGGGTGGAGGGGTTTGCTCAGCTCACATTTTAGTGAGAGCTATTTCATCCCCTTATAGCATGGAAATGCCCCAATCCCACGTACCTTCAATGCTCCACCCTGTTGTGGGGTCCCTTCGGTCATCTGGATTTGTTTTTATGTCCTTTGAGGAGTCCTATATGTGTGGGTTAGGAGAGGTTAAGCAGCTGCTTTTTACTTTGCCACCATCTTAACCTGGAAGACCTTAAACTAATTTTTAAAAATCACCATTCATTCTAAGAATTCTAATTGATCTATCCAAGTAATGTTCTCAAGTTATTCTCCTCCTTTGGATTCATTTATTCAGTGTCCCTGGCATCATCATAGCTCTTTATCTTTATGGGTTCATTTGTTTTCTCTTTCTCCAAACATTACTTCCTAGATTAAGACTTTGTGTTAGGGCTTTGATCTGCACATATCTGACAGAATTGTTGTGACCCTGTATGATTGTGACTTGCTTATCGATTGTTCCATTTCTCCATGCAACACATTCTTCAAGAATCACATAGGAAGCTCAAACTGGGGAGCAGCCAGAACACACTCTATGTCAATGATTCCCAAAGTGGGTGGTGGTGATGGCCACAGGTGTATTTAGAGGCTGTGAATAACTGTAAGGGGGCAGTGATAGTATGTGACAGGGGGCGCTAAGTAATATTTTTTTCTGGAAAGGGGGCGGTAGGCCAAAAAAGTTTGTGAATCACTGCCCTATGTGTTCCACTTAAGGAAATGGTCTGTTTTCTGACTCCCTGAGTTTTCCAGATTTTTTAGACCTTGGAGTAGAGATAAGCAAGACAGCTATAGCCTTAAACCATAGGTGGAGCTCCTGTTGCTGGCTCACTCCACTCCCTATCAATAGGTTCTGACAGGTTCTGAAGTTTCAAAGTCACATATACTCTCTCTCTCTCTCTCTCTCTCTCTCTCTCTCTCTCTCTCTCTCTCTCACACACACACACACACACACACACACACATACACACAAATACACACACACAGTACAAGTGGGAAGAAATAATCAGAGTGATGGCAGTAGCAATAGGGAGTATGCAGGAGATAGGATATAAATTGAGTTTTGAAGGAAGACAGAAATTTCCAAACTTACTTGAAATAGTTAATAATCTGACAAAGAAGAGTTAAAATATTACTATATTTGGCATGTTGTCTCCCAAATTAGAATATGAACTCCTCAAGCATTGGGACTGGGTTTCTACCTTTCTTGGTATCCCAATCAGTTAGCAGTATCTGCTGGCACATAGAATTTAATAAATATTTATTGACTATTTCTTAATTGCATTAAAATTTATTTTTATTATGAACTTAATCATTAACAAATACCAACATTTGAATTCGAAGATTAAGTTCAACATTTTCTTGTACTCTGAGTGCTTAGACAGTGTCTGACGCCTAGTAAGCCTCTGTCTTTTGGCAGTTCATCCATCCATCTATCTAGGCATCTATTGGTCTTAGGCAAAACATTAGATCCTAAAGAAGGACCCACAGACACTATGCAGAAGGGAATGGAGGAGTCACATGGAGGGGAAAGGATGAGGTGCAGAGGTTAAGCAGAAAGCTCTTCTTGCTTTTACTCCCAGATCAAGTAAATGTATAACTAGCACCCTCCTAAAGATACTGGGAAGAAATGGTGCTGCCATTTTATTTGCCTTTTGTCTTCTGGCAGCTTACAAATACCACAACCCTCCAACCCAACGCTGTTACTTTTCTCCTCATCTCTACCCTGCCCCTACCCCCTCTATTCAGCTATTTCCCAAATATGCCAGTCTCCATCAAGCAAATCTTGTCATAGATTTATATATTTATATATATATA
>NW_025362411.1:0-1616 GCF_016433145.1 Gracilinanus agilis
ACAGTAAGCAATATAGGTTATTCATGTACTATCAGGGCATATAAATTTCTACATTCATTATATTGTTGAGGAAGAAACATATTATTTAAAAAAAAACTTCATGGAGAAAATAAAGCGAACCATAGTATGCTTTGATATGCATTCAAATTCTTTCAATTCTTTCTCTTTCAATGGATAGCATTTTTCATCATGAGTCCTTTGGAGTTATCTTGGATTATTTTATTGTTGGTAATAACTAAGTCATTCACAAGTAATCATTGTACAATATTGGGGTTTTTGCTATATAACAGTATTTTGCCTTACAGAATCTGATGATGAGTCACCCTCCCAATTGTAAAGGGGGAAAATTATGGTTGCATTTTATCCCACTCTCCCAGGAGCACCATATTTTATGGCTTAAGTAGAAATAAAAAACACACATACACACACATACACACATATGGAGAGATAGAAAGGGAAAGAGATGTCTGTAAACTAGACTATGGAGGAGCTTTGTTTGTGGGTGATGGTAAGATTAAGCATATGATCATTATTTGCATTGCTGAAATTGGGTGCATAATCCCATGGGGAATGAATACGTTGTCAAACTGAGTACAGTGATCCCTTACCTATCACAGGAACATAAGTTCCACATACCCCTTCAATAGATGAAAATTCTTAAAGTAGTGGGAGAGAAAACAGACTGATGCTACAGTCACTGAGGCAATCATTGCCTAGGATACAGAACACAGCACTGTGGTCAGTCACCTTTCATCAGCCAATAGTGTGCTGTGTACAATCTCACATTGGCAAACTTGTTGAAGTGGTAGTGGCATACTTCATTTCCATTGTGTACAGTATTGATATGCAAAATACTGTGATATAGCAAAAATCCCATGATATAGACTTATAAAATATACATTGTTGGGAAGAAAGACCCCTATCCCTTTATACCTGATTGGATTTTAGTGATAGTGATAAGTTTAAACCTAATCAATATTGTAATTTTAAAATGATTGGCATAATTCCATTGTAATCTTAATTCCAATTAGTAGAATCTATGATTTTAATAAGCATCTCTAACTAAAGCATAAAACTGCTTCTAAGGGGACTTTCAACCCCTCCCTAAGTCATATTTCCCTTCTATTATGAGATGCTTAACCTATGAGATTCAAGTACCAAAATGCTTCATCATGTTTTGGAAATAACCATCTTTCCCAACTCAATCAGATGAGCCCTGAGATACTGGTCATCAGTATTTCTTAATAAGAGTGTTGTTTTTTGATCTGACTTTAAGACAAATATGGGTTTTCCTAAATGAAATAACCAATCAGCTGTGTAGTTGGATAACAGTTTCTAAAAAAGATCTACATAATGCTGTATGATGTAAGTCATCAGCCTTGTTTGGAAATATTCACTCCGAATATAAACCAGGTCTCTGCTGCCTGGCTTTGTCTCTCTCTTGGGTCCAACTATGTAACATGTGAGAGACTCTGGGTTTATCTGGGAGATTTGGGCCTCTTCCAATAAACTCTAAAATTCTACCTCGACTTGGAGAAATTTTGCTTTTTGACTTTTTTCACCTAAATTGTCTATATCAGGGTGGTGAGATAAAATTTCAATGACTATATATATAT
>NW_025362412.1:0-1283 GCF_016433145.1 Gracilinanus agilis
GGGAAAGGTGGAGCATGAATCATGTAACCATGTTAAAAATGAATATTAATAAATGTTAAAAAAAAAAAAAACCTAGGTCTGGTCTATTTGATAAATTCCCAGATAGGTCACAAGGGGTTAAGATGGTCAGCCATTAAAGTAAGTGAGAGTTTTCTTATAAAATAAGAATCAATTTAGGAGCCCTGAACAGGGACAAAAAAAGCCTGGATTCCAAGGCAGCCGACCTAGATTCTAAGCAGAGCTTTGCTGAGCCCTGTATCACTTTGAGGGACAGCTAGGGGGCATAGTGGATAGAGCATCAGGCCTGGAGGCAGGAAGACTCATCCTCCTGGATTTAAATATGACCTCAGACTCTTCCTAGTTGTGTGCCCCTAGGCAAGGCTCTTTGCCCTGTTTGCCTCAGTTTCCCCATCTGTCAAATGAGCTGGAGAAGGGAAAGGCCAAGAAGTCCAGTATCTCTGCCAAGAAAACACCAAATGGAGTCACAAAGGATTGGACATGACTGAAAAATGACTTGACAACATGTCATTGAGGCTCTGAGTGAGTCAATTTCTCTGAGACTCAATTTCCCCTTCTGTAAGATGAGGGGGTTGGATTAGAGGACACTGAAAGTTCTTCCCTTCCCTTCTGAAATTAAGACATGGGGGCAAAGTCAACTCCATACTTAGCTGTCCTAACAAGTGAGGTCTGACCTTCCAAAGGACAAATCAGCTCATCCTAGGCCCTCACCTCCTTCTGGTGACCAATGATCACAAAAACAATCACCAGCTCCGTCGCAATGAGGGCAATCAGAAGTATGGCATACTGGCGAGAGAAAGAAAAAGCACAAAGTCAGGGCAAAACAAACTGGCCAGGGCTTGTGGTCCCCCACGGCCTGTCAAGGAAGCAAGACTCCATGAATTGGTTTGGGACTTCCCGGAGGAAGCCAACCAGGAGCAGTAAACTGGCCACTGGGCTCGTGACCTGGGCCTTTGGCCACACCTGAGAATCTCGAAGGGTGGAAATGGGACTCAAACAGGAGGTGGAAGTCTGCCAGGGAGCAGGGAAATGGTGGCCCCGAGCCCCCCAGGACAAGCACTCACCAACTTGAGCAAGCAAGATGAGGTGCGGGAGATGGCAAAGCAGCTGTAAAGGGTCAGCACCACAAAGATCCCGCCAGGGATGATCAGGAACACATAGCAGAGTCTAGATGATCTTTCCACGAATGGGGAAAAAAACAACTGCACTTCTTTCTTTGCCGAGAAGCCCAAAGAAAGGAGCAACACGCCTAGGAGCTGAGAACA
>NW_025362413.1:0-4520 GCF_016433145.1 Gracilinanus agilis
TTCTCAGAGGCTCTGGGGAAGGTTTTCTGTAGAAGGAAGGATTTTAGAGGGGATTTAAAGGAAACTGAGGAAGTTAGCTTCAGATCAAGGGAGGGAGAGCATTCCAAGCATGGCGGACAGCCAGAGAGGATGCCCAGAGCCAAGAGATGGAGTGACTTGTTTGTGGAACAACCGGAAGGCCAAGGTCACTGGATCAAAGATTACAAGCCAAGGGAGCAGGGTGTGAGAATACTGGAAAGGGAGGGAGGGGATAGATTAGGGAGGGCTTTTAATCCCAAATAATCATTTTGTATTTATTCTTGGAGGCAGATAGGGAGCCACAGGAGTTTATTGAGTAGAGGAGTGATATGATAGAATTGGTGCTTTAAGAAAATCACAAAGAACATCGTGCCTCCCCCAAGATAAACTGATACTCAACACTTTCAACTCCCTCAGTTGTCCTTCCCTTTTGATTAGAGGGCTGGAGGGTGAAACCTTAAATACTTCCCAAACTCCTCTGAACTTTTAGAACTTTCCAGGAGACAACTCCAAGGAACATCATACCCTCAAAACAAGGTATCCCTCCAGCACTCCCTTGTTCTCCCTACTGCTTTTTAGCTTTCTTTTATGTATTGTCTCCCCAAGTTAGATTGTAAACTGAGGGCAGAGAACCTTTCTTTTATTTATTTGGAACCCAAGTGCTTAGCCCAGGGCCCAACATATTTTTATTCTTGTTCAATCATTTTCAGTCATGTCCAATTCTTTGTGAGATTTTCTTAGTAAAGATACTGGAGTGGTTTGCCATTTTCTTCTCCAGCTCATTTTACAGATGAGGAAACTGAGGCAAATGGGGTTAGGTGACTTGCCCAAGGTTGCATAGCTGGATTTAAACTCAGGTCTTCTTGCCTCCAGGTCCCACACTCTATGAGCTATGCCACCTAGATGTTTAAGGTAAAAACTGTACCTTAGACCTAGAATGGAATCCTCTTCTCCTAACTATTGGGTTCCTCCTCTTCTTTCAAGGCTCGTCTCATCTGCTGCATCTTTCATGAAGGACTCCCTGCTCCCCCGGATGATGGAGGACCATCCCTCCACAGCTCCTTGTAGATCAGAGTCACTTCTCCAGTTCTTGTCCAGCTTCCTTTCCAGATATCTCTAAGGTCCTTCTTAATTCTAGACCGTGGCGTAAAGATTAAAATTAATAGACGATAACTAAGTATTATATTTAATAAAGTTTATTCATAATAACTAAAGTTTTAAAAAAGCTAGCTAAGAAGGTTGCTAACCCTGTCACGTACGTGGAAAAAGAGAGAGGGGGGAGGAGGTACAGAACTATATAAACAAGAATGCAAAGATGCACGTAAATGAAAAGGGGAAAGAAATTTTGGGGGGCAGGCGGGGATGAGAAAAGAATTCTGGGAGATGGAGTCCAAGGGTTCAGGATTTTTTCTAACTATACAATGGGCTGTGTAGCCTTAGACAAGTCACTTAACATCTTAGCCCCCTGGAGCCTCATCTGGAAGGAGCCACTTCATAAAGAAAGGAGAAGCACGTGGGATGGAGTGAAGGGCAGGTAGCTGGTGCTTTGAACTGGAAATAACCATGAAGTTCAGTTCTGTAATAGTTTGTTAGACACTATTATAGAAGCTGTGAGTACAGGGACAAAAATGAAAAATCCCTGCCCTTAGGAACTTCCATTCTATACTAGGGGGAAACAAAATAGGTAAGTTAATAAATAACAAAATAATTGAAGTTGGTGGCTTCATGATCCTGAACAAATTAAACTCTACTTCTGCTTCTTCATCTGTAAAATGGGTTAATAATAACACCTACCTCCTAGGGTTATAATAAGGTTAAAATGAAATTTTTTTAAACCCTTAACTTCTGTGTATTGGCTCCTAGGCAGAAGAGTGGTAAGGGTGGGCCATGGGGGTCAAGTGACTTGTTCAGGGTCACACAGCTGGGAAGTGTCTGAGGCCAGCTTTGAACCTAGGACCTCCCGTCTCTAGGCCTGACTCTCAATCCACTGAACAACCCAGCTGCCCCTTATAATGAAATTTTTGTAAAGCACTTTGGAAATCTTAAAGCATTATAGAAATGCTGACTCTTATTATTATAATACTGACTCTGGGATCCTAGGCAAATTATTTAAACTCTTACAACGCCTCCAGACAATTTCCTTTCTTTCTTTTTTCCCCCCCTTAAACCCTTACCTTCTATCTTAGAATCAATTCTGTGTAATGGTCCTTTAGGCCGAAGAGAAAATGGCAAGGGCTCGGCAATGGGGGTAAGGGACTTGCCCAGGGTCACACAGCTAGGAAGTGTCTTGAGGCCAGATTCAGACAACTTTCTAAGATTATAAATGACAGAGAAGGTGCTGGTTTATATGGTCATGAGGACCTTTCTTTCTAGGAGTTCCCCACACCAGTGAAATTAGACCATGTAAACAAAATAAAATTTGATGGGCTCATTTAGCTCCGAAGTTTGAAAACAAAATAAAAGGACAGAGAAGATATTCACAAAAAAAAAAAAAAAAAAAAAAAAAAACTAGGTTCTTTTCACTGAATGTGGACAGATGTTAAGAGAAAATGATACCAATTCAAGCTATTACTAAAGATTATTTTTATACACACACACACACACAGAGCATGGCCAGTTTTGGTTTTAATCAAAGCATTTTTATTGAGTGCTAGAAGACAACTGTCAGCAAAATGCCAAAAGAGGAGGAAAAAGCATTTTTGATTGTATAGGAAAGCATCAGGATGAGTGAATGGAGACAATCAGATTCGGTTAGATTATTTTTTTTTAAAGGAGAGCTTTGTACTTAGGGGGAAAAAAAATAAGAGCAGTGAGAGACTCCCCGATGTGCACATCTGGTCCTGATAAAATTTCTTGAGTGTGGTTCTCATCGGCGTCATTTCTCCATCATACACCACAACCCTCAGGGAGGTTCCCGAGGAGCTTCGCCTTGGATTTACACAGAGGGCTGGAGTGCATCAGGAAACTTCCTCACCAGTGGATAAGCATTCCACCCTGAGAACATAGATAAGCAGCAATTTATAAAATCTGATAAGCAAAAAGGAAGAAATCCCTCAGATTTCCTTTTTTATTTGCTAGTTTGAGCCTGCCCCTGACACACACACACACACACACACACACACACACGCAACCATTTCAGATCCTTATCAGCTGTGTGTCCATGGGAAAAGCCACTTAGCCTCTAGCCTCAGTTTCCTCATTTGTAAAATAAGGGAGTTCTACCCAATGGCCTCTAAGGTCCCGTCCAGTTCTAAATTTATGCTTCTCTGACCCAGTTCCACCAAACCCCACAAAAACATTGCATAAATCGTTAATTCTTCTGATTTCAGAATAGGTCACTTAGCTCAACCTTTAGGCTGGTCTCTATTTCTTCATCTCTTTCCATTGTTCTCAGAAAATGTGGAATAGCGTTTCAACTGCCTTTTGTCCTATTTGTGGAAGTTTCTGGAAGTCTGGTAACATCCATCAGATCTCAGCAGCACGAAGGACACGTTAATGTCCAATAATATTTGACAGCACCTAAATATTCAAATAGTCACCTACTTTTTCGATCCTCTTTCATTGCTTGGAAAACATAATTTTCCTCTGCTCTGTGTCCACCTTCCAAGTCTGCTGCCATTTTGGCTATTCATCCTTGAATATTCTGGAATGTATGATGTTTAAAAAAAAAGATTGATGTTTAATTTTTATTTAAATTATGTTTTGTGCATATTATGATTTAAAATGATAAAAATTGAACGTACATGGTGGGTTTATAGGTAAGTACAAGGATTGTGTCAATCTTTCTTTTTCAGGCATTACTTCTCTGTTGCTATAAATCAGTACTGGTTCAGGCTAAGTTCCATTGTATTATATTATGACCAGAGCTCTCGTTCATACTTACATCTGGGGCAGGAAGGAGAAGGGTGTTCTAGTGCCACACCAGGCTGCCTCTCATGCCTAGGAGGCCCTCCTACCTCTTAGAATTCCCAGCTTCCTTCGAGGCTAAGCTCAAATGTAGTGACTCTCTTCCCATGTTCTTCAAGAGTTCTTAATCTTTCACTGTAAAAAAAAATTACTTTTTTACAGATAAATTTACAGACCTCCTTGGAGGTCTGTAAATTTATCTGTAAAGAAGTAATTTTGATCATTATTTTCCATTGAAATTATATTCCAATATAATTTGATCATTGTATTTTAACAATTTGATAATTATATTTCCATTGAAATATTTTTATATAATTTGATAATTATATTTCCATTGAAATTATATTTTGATATACTTTGATAATTGTATTTCAACATAATTTGATAATTATATTTCCATTAAAATTATATTTTTATATTCTTTGATAATTGTATTTCAACATAATTTGATAATTATATTTCCATTAAAATTATATTTTTATATTCTTTGATAATTGTATTTTGACATAATTTGATAATTATATTTCCATTAAAATTATATTTTTATATTCTTTGATAATTGTATTTCAACATAATTTGATAATTATATTTCCATT
>NW_025362414.1:0-4944 GCF_016433145.1 Gracilinanus agilis
CTAGGTGACATACATTTTAGGTGTTTCTCCTTAGCTATCTGAGCTGCTTTTTAAGTTCTGCAGTTTTCATTCACTGACATAATGTAAGTTGCTCTAAAATGTCATTAACAAGTTTAGCTTTTTGGAAGATGCTTGTTTTCTTGTACAGTAATGATCTATCTTAATGAACCATGCCTAGTAGTTATGAAATGGGATCAACCCCAGTAGTTTCACTTGCATTCTCAGTGCTCATCTGCCAACCCATGCAGTTATGTTGAAAAAAAAAATAAACTATTTAGTAATATAACTATTAAAATGGTGATGATGACAATGATGGCATAATATTGAACTGATAAAAAATTTTGGATAAGAACGCAAGGACATGTTTCAATAAAAGGTCATTAATGTTATATATAAAATATAATTAAAATATCATGTACAAACTAAATACATCATTGTACATAGGTGAGGTATTTCCTCACCACCATAATGGCTCAAATGATTAAGGTATATTCATTTTATTATGACTTTGTTATGTGCATTTTTCATTGCAGATTTTTCTTCAACAAATATTGATTCACATGTAGTATATAAAAATGAAAGAAAACAGATATCTTTCACTGACTTTACTTTTGCCCATCTAGATCCCATTAAGCAGCCCTTCTGATAACTGTTATGTGTCTCTTTAGCACTATTGATATTTACTCAAAAGGAAAGCATTCTTTGATGTTTGTTTAAGTCCAATACCAGATGATCTTATGATGGATTGTTATATGAATTACTCTGAATTGCATTGTTTTTGAAGAGTAATCTTCCCTTGATGGATAATGGTTGATCACAATTATTCTAAATTCAAAGTAAACATAATACTTTGTATATCTCATTACCTTATAACTCAACAAAGATGACAATATGAAATGATCTTTGATCACATTCACAAAACTGATGTTATAATGTTTTAAATATATTAAAATATGATATTGCAACATTTGAAAAGCAAAATGACAGTGGTTGGCATGCAGAAATAGAAGTTAAGAAAAACTGAGTTCATATCTCAGTTTTGATAATTTGTGACCATGGTGAGGTTGTTTCATCTCTGTGAGCCCAATTTGTATCTTAATTAAATTGCCTAGGCCCTCTGGACCCTTCCAGGTCTGAATCTGTGACACTATGTGCCATGTGCATCAAAAAATGCAGGATTTTTAAAATGTTTTTTATTTAATTAATTGTTTTAGAATAGTTTTCCATGGTTACAAGATTTATGTTTTTTCCCGCCCTTCCTCCCACCCGCTCCCTCCTTAGGCAATGAGCAATTTCACTGTATTTTCCATGTGTCATTGATAAGGCCCTATTTCCATATTATTGATATTTGTACTAGGGTGATCATTGAGAGTCTACATCCTCAATCATATCCCCATCGACCCATGTGATCAAGCAGCTGTTTTTTTCTTCTGTGCTTCTGCTCCCAGGTCTTTTTCTGGATGTGGATAGCATCTTTCTCTTAAGTCCCTCAGAATTGTCCTGGGTCATTGCATTGCTGCTAGTACAGAGGTCCATTACATTTGATTGTACCCCAGTGTATCCATCTCTGTGTATAATGTTCTCCTGGATCTGCTCCTTTCACTCTGCATCAGTTCCTGGAGGTTGTTCCAGTTCACATGGAATTCCTCCAGATCATCATTCCTTTCAGCACAAAAACATTTGTAACTAGAGAAAATTTAACACAAATTAATATATTTTCTTTGTTTTATGATGTAGCTATAATGGCATAAGAAAGTATTGAATACTGAGAGAACAACTCTGCATGTATCTGAGACTACTTCTTCAGATATTTCTGCCCTTTGTCCAGATTAGGTACAGTGCAGAGGAAACATGGCATTCTGTTGTCAGAAATGGAATTTACCAAAGGAATAAATTGATGTGAAAATTCAGGCAAGATGATATTTATGAGTAGGGGCATGCTGTCTGTTAATAAATGGGTCAATGGTTTGTCTCAAGGAATGCCAAAGACATAGAGCAAGAGGAAAGTTCTTCTTTGATAAGATTTGGCAAGTACAGCACAGAATGGATGACACAATAAGTTTAAGGGCAACATAAATGGTTCAAAGCTGAGATAGAGAATAACAAGATTGTTTGGAAATTTGGTAATGAGGGTATCCATGATCCCCCTGCCCACATACCCACCACTTATGTTTTCATGAAAATAATGGCTCATTGTTTCAGGATTGGAGCTAGATTTTAGCCCAAACTTCTGAAAAGCAAATGAAACACCATTGAAGGATAGCATGGTAGTGAAAAGATATCATGTCCAATTCCCTTACTTTCACACACATTTCTCAAGGTCATTAAAATTCCATGAGGCAGAAGAACTGGATTTCTGAAATTAAGCCATTAAAGGGCATCAGAAATCTGAACAATGTTCAGAGTTAAAGAACAATGACTTAAGTGGTTACAGGACAAAAAAAAATTATAGGAAAAATCATTTAATTGTAAATAAGACTAGTAAGAAAAAGATGCAGGATCAATCTTAATCTTTTCACAGGGTTACTAGGTCCAAACTATTTTTAACTTACTATATTATTTTAATAAATCTTATTATTGGCATTTTAAATTTATTTTTCTGTCCCCCTACCTCCATTGACCTTTTAAAAAATATGTGCTTCTAGGGATAGCTCACTGAGTAGTAAAGAAGAGATGTATAGATTTGAAAATGAAAAGTAATATAAAGCAAAAGATACCAATTAAAAAACTGAAAGAAATTAATTCTTTATACTATAGGATGCCCCTGAACAAAACTGAGGCAGGTGATCCTTTTCTTTGTCAGTCACCATTTTTAATATAGAAGCTTTCCTCCATCCTCTTTGCCTTTACCTCATTATTTCAGGAACAGTCGTTTTTATTCTTGCTTTCAAGATTATCTATGGTAGGGCAACCTCATCTTCAGACACTATCAAATACATATCATGGTATGCAATTAAAATAAAATTATAATATGATAGTCTACTAGGGGTTAGATTATATAGACTCTGAGGTCCCTTCCAAATCTGAATTTGTGATACTTTGTGCCATGTACATTCATCTAAAGGAGCAATTTTTGTGGAAATCATGATTAAATACTTTCTTTGCTTTATGATATGCCATCTTATTTTGTGTTGTATCATGATATGATATGATGATAATGTATAATGATAAAATATATTAACATCTCACTGACATATATTGCACATTAATATAGCCTTTTATTATTAGGAGGTTTTACACAAATGAATTAATGTCTAATTCTGCAATTCCAAACAAAGTGATATCTAGGAATATAATATAAAGGCAACACTTTTAGGGTTTGAAAACAAAGCCTAGGGAAAGAAAGTCTTCTGAGCACACATCAAAATATAGTTCTTAGTTAGAAATGCTTTTTATTCATTTAAGTGTCCAAGGAAGTATTTTGATTCCTCTTCCTGATTCTAGAACCAAAACTCTACTTACTGTATACAATATAGAGATTAGAACATACAACTTGAAGTCAAGAAAATACAGGTCCAAATTATAATCCAGATACTTCCATGATTTGTAAGCCTGGACATTGGACTTCACCTTTTCAAGAATCATTTTATTAATATATAAAATGTGGATTATGCCATTCTTTATAGACTCAGTTGAGAAAAATTCATATAGATAGATCTCTATAAACTTTAAACTTATTTCTATAAATGTGAATTGTTGTCATTTTGGAAATCAAAATCTATATTATATTTGCATCATTCAATCAATACTGAAAAATAAAATAGTATTAATTTAAATTCTAATACTTTAGAAGTGAAAGGGCTAAAAAGGTAAGCTTTCTCCTCTTCTTATATCTATTACCTTTTTATGCATTTCAACAATTAAAATTTGCTTTATGAAGATTTCCAGCTCTTCCAGTTAGAAGTAACTTCTTCCTTCACATGCTATTTAGTGATACTTTTTCTCCTTTGTTACCTGCATACGTATTGATTCATTGATTTAGAGTTGGTGGCAACCTCAGAAGCCCTCTAATCCAAACGTCTCTTTTTTACAAATGGGTTCAGAGATGTTCCCTGAATTTACCAATGGCCTACAAGTAATGAGTCAGAAGCAGCATTTGAATATATATCTTCTGACCCTATCCTATCCTACTCTTTTATATATATATAATATATTATATGAATATATGTGTAACACTCAATCATAAATGACTTTCCACTTTTTGTTACCCATTTCCAAAGAATGAAGGGAAAAGTGAAGAGAGGAATAAATATTTACATAGAGTTACTTAGTACCTATTGTTTATGTTTGTATTTCCAGATACTGTAGATGCTTTTTAAATGGAATTGATTTAAATAGTATAAATTATTTGGTGGTCATTGGTTGGTATGACTGTCCATTAGAATAATAAACATGACAGCTACCTTTCATCTAGTACTTTAAAATTTATAAATATATTATTTTGTCATCCTTACATAAGAAATCTATTTGGAAGTTGCTATTGTAATCTCCATTTTGTAGATGATCAGATTGAGGGAAATAGAGGTTAAATGACTTGGTGAAGGTCAAAGAGCCTTTAAGTGTCCAAAGAAGGACTTTGACTTCTCTTACAGATAGAGAATACAGATCCAGCACTCTATTTACTGCTCCACTTAACCGCAGATCCTTTGTATGAAGGTCTTGGAAAATTAGGCTTTGCTTTTATTCATGCATTCATGCATTCACTCCTGAAAGAACGTATTCCACTGTCTTCCAAGTGATACAGCTATCACTTAGCCCAGCCACTCTTTGTTTTGTGTCTTTCTGTATAGTTATGGTATCTTCCCCTTTCTTCCATTCATGAATAAAAAGAAATGAAGCTTTAGAAAATTCTAAAGTTATATCATATAGTCCTCTTGTTGTACAGATGGCTCCAATCACTTTTTTTGAATCATCATATTTAACTTCAGGTCATGAAGACAGCAT
>NW_025362415.1:0-7661 GCF_016433145.1 Gracilinanus agilis
CCTCTCTCATCTCTCTCATTCTCTCTCCCTCTTCCTCCCTTCTTTTACTCTTTCTCCTTCCTTCTCTGCCTCTGATTCTCTCTTCCCCCTCCCAACTCTTTGTTTTTGTCTTCATCTGTCTCTGTCTCTGCCTCTCTTTGCTCCATTGTTCATGTCAACAGAAAGTATGGATCACTAACATTCAGTGCACCCCCAGTGGGATCAGAGAGACAGGACCAGGAAGAGAAAATGCCTTTGGCCAGCAGGAGAGGAACACGCCACAGACAAATGGTTGTGTCGAAATAGTAACTCAAAGAGAGAAGTGATTTCTAGTACCAGGAAATGTGAGAAAGGCAACCTCAAAAGAACTTCATGGCTAGAAAGGCACAGACACTTGGAACTTGGCAGGGAGCTACTCCTAAGGGGACCTTCCTGGGGGCTCAATAAAGATGGAAAAGACTTAAGAGGACCAGTGGTTGCAAGTTCTGCCTTTGCCATATGCAGTCTCTACATATGTGCCTCATTGCCATTCTAAGAACAGTAGCCTTCTTTGGGGGACTCCGACCTGGGAGTCTGAATGTGAATCAGGCAAGTGGATCCTGGGTAGTTGCTGCGGGTTACTCAGAAAACAATGCCACAACTTGCTTTCAATTTCCACTTTAATTCAATTCCACTAATACATTTTCAGTACTTGTTGGCACTGTACAAGATCCAAAGGACATGAAGACAAAAATGAGATGGTCTTTGTCCTCATGGAGCTTACACTCTCTCTCTGTCTCTGTCTCTCTGTCTCTGTCTCTGTCTCTGTCTCTCTCTCTCTGTCTTTCTCAGAGAGAGTGTAAGCTCCATGAGAAAGAGAGTATAAACTCCATAAACATATATATAAATTTAATTGCCCACATTTACAAAAAGTGAATGAATAAAATGGCATTTTTACACTCTTTATTGTGGGCTAAGAACTGGGTATAAAAAACAAAAGTAAAGACAGTCCCTGTCCTCAAGGAGAAAAAATACCTATAGAGGAGTAGTGGCCAAGGAAGACTATCTTAGTTAGGAAAATGATGGAGATGGTGAGTGGACGAATAGGAGAATAGATTGATGGCCTTTCCTCAGTAGCAGTCTATTGATTTGATAAAAATAATAGCTAGCATTTACAACCCTGGAAGGTAAGTATTATTATCATCCTAATTTTATTGATGAGGAAACTGAGGCATGGAGTGGTTAAGTGACTTGCTCAGAGTCACACAGACCCAAATCTAATGTTCTACCTACTATGATACTTAGCTGCTTGGGGCTAGAAATTTGGGAGGAGGGGATATGGCAGGGAGTTGGTACTAGCAAGACAATTAACAAGAAAATGGTGGGGGAATCAAGTGAATAATTTTTGGGGGTAGCTAGCCTAATATATTCTCCACTATATAATATAAAGGTCAGCTAGATGGTACAGCGAATAGAGCAATGGGCTGGGAATTAGGAAGACTCATCTTCCTGAGTTCAAATCTGACCTCAGACTCTTAGTAGCTGTGTGATCCTGGGCAAGTCACTTCACCCTGTTGGCCTCAGTTTCCTTATCTATAAAATGGCCTGGAAAAGGAAATGGCAAACCACTCCAGGATCTTTGCCAAGGAAACTCCAAATGGGGTCAGAATGAGGTGGACATGGGGGGGGGGGCAGCTGGGGGAGCTCAGTGGATTGAGAGTCAGGCTTAGAGACAGGAGTTCCTAGATTCAAATGTGGCCTCAGACACTTCCCAGCTGTGTGACCCTGGGCAAGTCACTTGACCCCCATTGCCCACCCTTACCACTCTTCTGCCTTGGAGCCAATACACAGAAGTTAAGGGTTAAAAAAAAAAAAAAAGAAATAGGTGGACATGACTGAAGTGATTAAACAACTTTATAGTGTATTACTTCATTTGATCTTCGCAATCATCAGGGGAAGGAAATTACTATATGTATTATCCCAATTTCAGAGGAAGGATTTGAATCTAGGTCTTCTAAGAGTCCATTCCATCTGCAGTGCTGCCAGTTATATCTATGTAATAGTATTGAACTGGTGTTTCCATATACTCCATTTTGAAAAAATCTAAATGCACAGAAAAATAATGGATCAATGAAAAGGCCAATGGATTTGGAATTGAGAGACTCATATTCAAACCTATCTCTTCCCCTTAATACTGTGTGACCTTGGACAAGTAATTTCATCTATTCCTCATTTACAAAAATACTATAAGATCTCATAAGGTCTCTTCTGACACTAAACTTAAGATCCCATGAGTTTTCAAAGAAGTAGATTGTTTTATTATGATGGATTGGTCAGAGGATTCTATCTGGCATATTTTATTCTGGAGGCCTTTATTTATTCACATCATCAAGCGATTCTAGGAAGTGTCAATGTGCTGGTAAATATCTACCAGCTCTCTGGGGAAAAAAATGTAAACATGACACGCCGTTAAGTTTAATCTGCATCATTAACATTCTCTTCATCACTTTCTTCAATTTCTTCAATCACAACCAACAAAACAGTAAGGCAAGGCCTGATTTGTAGTGTTCACCAATTTTCACAATGTGAATGCTCACATTGAAAGTTTAACGATCAACTCTCCAGCATACCCCTTCCTGAGATGCTTCTTCAGTGGAACAGTAGAACCATTGTGAAAATCTTGCCCATGGGGGAGTAAGGAGAATATATCGTGAGGAAGGAGATCTGGAATTTGTTCCAAGGCTTGATGACAATTAGTTACGTGACCATGGACAAGTGATAGCCTCTCCAGAACCCAATGTCTTCAGAAGCAAAGTGATGGGTTTGGACTTGATAATTTTTGAGGTTTCCTCTAGGTATGGTCAGATATGGGTCTTTAAGGTCCTTTGTTTGATTGGTCTTCATGCCTTTTTTTACTGGAGTGCCCTCCCCCATCTCATCTCTGGCTCTTGGAATCTTGGTTTCTATCTCTTTTTGTAGATGACACGATGATATATATGGAAAATTCTAGAGATTCATCTAGAAAGTTAGTTGAAGCTAGCAAAGTAGCAGGATAGAAAATAAGCCCATATAAATCATCAGTATTTTAATATGTCACTAACAAAGCCCCACAGGAAGAAATAGAAAGAGATATCCCATTTAAAATAATCTCAGACAGAATAAAATACCTGGGAATGTGCCTCCTAAAACAAACCCAAGAACTACATGAACATAATCATAAATCACTTTTTTCACAAGCCAAATTAGATTTAAATAATTGGAGAAATGTTAATTGTTCATGGGTAGGCAGAGCCAATATAATTAACATGACAATCCTATCCAAACTAATCTGCTTATTCAATGGCAACTTAATTAAATTGTTACCAAAAAATTATTTTCCTAGAAAAATAATAACAGATTTCATTTAGAAGACTAAAAGATCAATAATATCAAAGGAATTAATGAAAAAAATGTAAAAGAAAGAAGTCTAGCAGTACCAGGTTTTAAATTGTATTATAAAGCAGTAATTATCAAAACTATTTCTACTAAGACATAGAAAGGTGGAACAGAATAGACATACAATAAACAGTAATTAAAGATTATAGTCACCTTGTATTTGACAAAAGTATTGATCTAAGTTTTTCAATAAGAATTCACTATTTGGCAAAATTGCTTGGATGATTGGAAAGCAGTCTGGCAAAAACTAGGTATAGACTAATATCTTACATGATTCAATAAGCTAAGATCAAAATGGATATATGACCTAGACATAAAGGGAGATATCGTAAGCAAATTAGAACAGGGAACATTTTACTTATCAGATTTGTGGATAAGATATGAATTTATGAATAAGCAAGAGATACAGAGAGCATTATGAGATCTAAAATGGATAATACTGATTGCATTAAATGTAAAAGGTTTTATACAAATAAAACAAATGTAGCCAAGATGAAAAGGAAAGCAGAAAATTGGAGGTAAAAAATTTTTAGAAAATTTCTCAGATAAAGGTCTTATATCTAAAATATACAGAAAACCATGTCAAATTTCTAAGAACAAGTGAGATAGGGATGGCTAGGTGGCTCAGTGGATAGAGAGCCAAGTTTAGAGACATGAGTTCATAGGTTCAAATATGGCCTCAGACACATCCTAGCTGTGTGACCCTGGGCAAGACACTAAAATCCCATTGCCTAACCTTACCATTCTTCTACCTTGGAACCAATACACGGTATTGATTCTAAGATGGAAGGTATGAGTTATGAAAAAAAATAAGAAAAACAGGAGCCATCCTCCAAATGATAAATTATCAAAATATATGAACAGACAGTTTTTGAATGAAAAAATCAAAGTCATATGTAGATGCATGAAAAAAAATGTTCTAAATCACTTCTGATTAGAGAAATACAAATCAAAGCAATCCTGAAATCAAAGCATATCACACCTATAAGACTGGCTAAAAGATAAAAGGGCAAAATGAGAAATGTTGCAGGGGATGTAGAAAAACGAGGACACTAATACCCAGTTGGTGCAACTGTAAACTGATCCAACCACTTTGGAGAACAATTTGAAATTATGCCTAGAGAGTCATAAAATAGCATATACCCTTAGATCTAGCAAGACCATTGCTGGGTCTATTTCCCAAGGAAATCTAGGGAAAAGGAAAGCATCTATATGTTCCAAAATATTTACAACAGTTCTCTTTGCGGGGGCAAAAGATTGGAAATCAAGGGAATGTCCATCAATTGGGGAATGACTAAACCAGTTATAGCATATGATTGTGATGGAATACTCCTGTGCCATAAGAAATGATGAGCAGACTAGTTTCAGAGACTTGGAAAGACCTATATGAAATAATGAAGAGAGAAACAAGTAGAACAAGAAAACATCATTTACAGTTATAGAATTAATATTTGAAGACTAACTTGTGACCATCCACCTCCAGAGTGGAGAAAGAATCAATACATAGAAACACAAAAGAGAATTTATGCGTCTATATCTTTTTTGGGGTGATGCCTTCTCTGTGGTGCAAAGGGAAGGGCTGAGACATCTGGGAATTTTAATTATAATCAACCAACAAATGAATTATTAAACAAATTTTTTAAAAAAGAATTCTGGTTTCCCAGTATATGGAGCAGTCCCATCTTCTGCCTGAGGTCTTTCTTCATATCCCCACCTCCAGTGCCTCCCCTTCTCCCCCATTTACCTTGTACTCATTCCACATATATTTTGCAAATACTTGTACATGATCATACTTTCTTCTCTAGTACAGTGCTGGCTCTTCTTTTAGAGAGTGATGTGAGAAATGTCCTCTGGTGAGGGGGAAGGTAGCAGCCTGGCCTCTTGTCCCCCTTGGCTTTCAAGTAACTTTTTCAAGGGTTTTCTTGGCAAACACTCAGGGGTAGTTGGCCATTTCCTTCTCTAGCTCATTTTACAGATGAGGAAACTGAAGCAAATCTGGTTAAGTGACTTGCCCAGAGACACACAGCTAATAAGTGTCTGAGGTCAGATTTGAACTCAGGTCTTCCTAACTCCAGGCTCAGTTTTCTCTTTACTGCACCATCTAGATGCCCCAAGAGACAAGGTAGGGAGAATTAGAGGAATGGTATATTTGGGTAAGCTACCAGGTAGTACTCTAAGTTTGCAATGATTTTGTCTATTTTCTCTAAACATGTGTGATATCCTGCTGGGTTCCATTCTCATTTTGGTTATTATCAATTGAGTACATTCAGACCCTAGCCTTTTCCCCTCTCTTCCCTAATAGCTCTTCCTTTGGACTTCTCCATCATTATTTCCTTGTGTCAGATACCTCTCCCACTTCCTGCCACTTTTCAGCTTACTTTTGTGTGTCATCTTCCCCCAATTAGATTATAAGCTTCTTGGAGGCAAAAACTGCCTTTCTTTTTGCTTATATTATTATATCCAGGGCTTAGTCAGTGCCTGGATATAATAAATATTATTTATATTTATTGGTACTAAATAAATGTGTATTGACTACCTGGAGTTTTATTCTAATGGTTTGATTTAATAATCCAACCATAATTCATAATTAGTTTATTTTGTGCCCCCATAGCCACAGGATTTCAATTTCTTTTTTTTAATTTATTTCAATTCAATTTTTTTTTTAAATTTATTTAGATTTTTAGATATTTAGATTTTTTTCCCATGGTTACATGATTCATGATTTTTTTCCTCCTTTCTTTTCTCCCTACTCTCAGAGCTGACAAGAAGTTTCACTGGGTTATATATGTATTATTGTTCAAAAACCCATTTCCATGTTATTCATATTTGCAATAGAGGGATCTTTTAACATCAAAACCCTTTTTAACACCAAACAAAAACCTTTTAACACCAAAATCCATTGGACCATGTGCTCAATCATATGTTTTTCTTCTGTATTTCTGCTCCCACAGCTCTTTCTCTGGATGTGGATAGCGTTCTTTCTCATAAATTCCTCAGGATTGTCCTGGATCATTGCATTGCTGCTAATAGAAAAGTCTATTACGTTCAATTGTACCACAGTATATCTGTCTCTGTGTATAAAGTTCTCCTGGTTCTGCTCCTTTTGCTCTACATCAGTTCATGGAGGTCTTTCCAGTTCACATGGAATTCCTCCAGTTCATTATTCCTTTTAGCGCAATAGTATTCCATCCCCAACAGATACCACAATTTGTTCAGCCATTCCCCAGTCGATGGGCAGCCCCTCATTTTCCAATTTTTTGCCACCACAAAGAGTGTGACTATAAATATTTTTGTACAAGTCTTTTCCCTCATTTTCTCTTTGGGGTATAAACCCAGCAATGGTACAGTTCAGTCAAAGTGGGCAGGCATTCTTTTAAGGCCCTTTGAGCATAATTCCAAACTGCCCTCCAGAATGGTTGGACCAATTCACAACTCCAACTATAGAGCATTAGTGTACCAATTTTGCTACATCCCCTCCAACATTTTTCACTTTCCTTTGCTGCCATATTGGCCAGTCTGCTAGGTGTGAGGTGGTTCCTCAGCGTTGTTTTAATTTGTATTTCTCTAATCGAGAGGGATTTGAAACACTTTTTCATGTGCTTATTGATAGTTTTGATTTCTTCATGTAAAAACTGCCTATTCATGTTCCTTGACCATTTGTCGATTAGGGAATGGCTTAATTTTTTTGTAAATTTAACTTAGTTCCTTATATACATGGGAAATTAAACCTTTGTCAGAAAGTTTTGTTATAAAAATGTTTTCCCAGTTTGTAGGATTTCAGTTTCTTTCCCAACTACAACCTGGTACTCTTAGTGAGGTCTGAAATCTCAGCTCCCTCCATTTGGTTTTCTGTGCCTGGTGTTTCCCAGGTGTGGTCAAAGATCATTCTAATAAAGGCCCCCCCCCCAATATTTGGGTCTGAAAAATAAAGGCACCAGGAGAAGCTCTATCTTAGTTCACCATATTTGCCTCCTGCCTGTTACTTGGTACTATAATGTCTGCCACTGGACGGATATATGAACCCATCCTAGTTCCTACTTAGCCAAAATCACTGCTGGATATCTTACCATGTGAGTATTGGAGGGGCCCATGATCAGGTATGAGGTACAACTCCTCCTATGCTTCTCCAGAGAATTTCTCAGGTTTCATCCTCAGGCATCCTTTTGGCATCATCCTATGGTCAGGCCTGCCAGAAAAGACAAGACAGGATTGAGAGTGACAGAGAGAGAGAAAGAGAGAGAGAGAGACAGAGAGAGAGACAGAGAGAG
>NW_025362416.1:0-1313 GCF_016433145.1 Gracilinanus agilis
GCCCAACTCTTTATAACCCCATTTGGGGTTTTCTAGGCAAAGAAAAGTGGTTTGGGGCGCTTTGCCATTTTCTTCTTCAGTTCATTTTGCAAATGAGGAAACTGAGGCAATCAGAGTTAAGTGACTTGCTAGGGTCATCTAGCTAGTAAGGATCTGAGGCCAGATTTGAACTCGGGAACTCAGGAAAATGAGTCTTATTGTCTCCAGGTCTAACAACTCTATCCACTGCACCATTTTGCTGCCCTTATGCCCTCGATTAGTCATCTCTTATTGTGTAAATGACCCATCTTTTTTTTTTTAATTTCACTGCTGATATCCTTTACACGATTTCTCATTGTTTGTGCTGTATAGAAGCCAGCACTGAAGAAAATTCAACATGTGAAAATGTGAGCTTACAAGGTTTGGGGATTTGTTACTCATATTGAAAGAGGTTTTTCATATTAGAAAAAAAGAATCGTAAGAAGCTTATAACCAGCAGCCCTACTACATTTCCTATACTTGATTTACAAAAAAAAATTAATTGGCAAAGGGTTTTTCAGGAACAGATATGTTGTCTAAAGGGAGACACACCTGGGCATCGAGATGGGCTGAAGTTTGATTCTCCCTGGGCTGTGGAGAAAAAAAAGCAAATGTTTGGGGTTTTTTCTGCTGTTGTTTTGTTTTGTAAAAGCCTTCAAGTGCGTTAAGATTCTAACAAAATAGCCTGAAAGTTTGAAGAAGTGAGTTCTAGGCTTAGTGCTATGAAGAACTTGTTATATGAACTTAGATAAACCTGAGTTTCTCTGGATCTCAGTGTCAGCATCTGTAGAATGGGGATAATGCCCCCTCTATCTCTCAGGAGGTGAGAAACAAGAGAAAGGATGTGTGTATGTAAAATTGTGCCTTGACACTTGGGTCAGTCATTTTCCTAATGGCTATTTGGTGAACAAATCCCCCCAAGATTCTCTCCTCCATCTTTCTACCTCCACTGCCACAAGAAATGTGAATTTTTAAAAGGGTCGTGTCTTAGTTGTCTTAAATGCAATTTTAACATAACAAAACAATTGTTGTTGCTGTTGTTTTAATACAGTTGCACAGTGGTTTCTACACATAAGAAAGTGGATTTTAAATGTTATATGGACGGTAGGGGGCAAGCTGGATAATACAATGGTTAAAGCACTAGCCCTGGAGTCATGAAGCCCTGGGTTCAAATCTGGTCTCAGACACTTCCTAGCTGTGTGACGTCACACAATCCCAATTGCCTTGTACTTGTAACTCTTCTGACTTGGAAATAATACTAAGACAAAAGGGAGGGAAGGAAGGAAGGAAGGAAG
>NW_025362417.1:0-1769 GCF_016433145.1 Gracilinanus agilis
TTAAAAAACTGTGTAAAACTTTAAAAAGGCAGGTTGGCATAAAGGGTAGAGAGAGCTCTGAGCCTAGAGTCTGGAAGCCTTGAGTTCAAATCCAACTTCAGACACTTACTAGTTCTGTGACCCCGAGGAAGTTACTAAATTTCTCGAAGATTCTGTTTCTGAATCTTTGGACTGGCACCCATTAATATGTATTAATGATATATTCATTCATTGAGATTTACTAACATGCTAGCACCCATCTCACAAGGCTGCTGGGAATGTCAGATGGGCAGCACATAGAGTGTTAGATGTGGCACCAGGAAGACACGAGTTGAAATCTTGCCTCAGACACTGGCTGTGGTGACTCTGGGAAACTCATTAAATCTCTCTCAGCCTCAGTTTCCTCATCTGTAAAATGTGGATGTGAATAGCACCTACCACAGTGCCTCATAAACCTTAAAGGGCTCTATAAATGCTAGCTATGATGATGATGATGATGTAAAACACAACCCAAATGCTGGCTGTTCTTTGCCCACACCAGCACCCACTACCACCATGGAACGGGAAGAATAGACTGGCTTCTAGAGACATCACCAACAATAGGACCTTCATCTCTATGGCCTGCCTGGCTAACAAAGCCCCTTCAGTCATGCAGAGAAGAACTGGCCCCCGGCACACATCTGGGTAACTCCATGAGTGCCCAAGCACACACAGGCACCCACTCCCACTGTCGTCAACACTGACGGGTCAAAGAAGTGGCCATTCTCCTCCTCTCCCTTCGTACTCTTTGAGGCCAACCTGAGGGGACCTCGACCTGAGGGAAGAACACTTACCAGAAGCCAGAGTGCCCAGGGCTTGGCACGGAAGCCACAGGCTGCCCTGTCCATCCAGGTCAAAGCTCATGAAAATGGTGCCAGGATTCATCTAGGTGGTGCCATGGTGCACAGAGAGCCAGGTCTGGAGTCAGGATGATAAATCTTCCCGAGTTCAAATCTGGCTTCAGACATTTACTAGCTGTGTGACCTTGGGCAAGTCACTTCATTCTGTTAGCCTCAGTTCCTCATCTGTAAAATGGACTGGAGAAGGAAATGGCCAACCCCTCCAGGATCTTTTGCCAAGAAAATTCCAATCAGATCTTAATACCTTCGTCAGCCAGAAGACCTCCCATCAATCAGTTTACAAGAGCACTGAAACAAGTGTCTAAAATAATGAATAAAAGTGAGGACTGAAATATGTCCAGTCATTGGATAAAGTGAAAGGACACCCTACAGGAAGGAAGCGTATGGGGATTGGCTGATGGGGATCGGTTGTCTGGCTTTGTGGGTTTGGGGTGAAAGCCAGCCGGTGTGGACCCTGAGAGTCTCATGTTTAGCTAGCTCACTGATGAAGGCTGTTTCAGCCAAGTCCCTGAGGGGAATCTAGTTCAGAGGTTTTCCCACGGATTTCCTAGCAGCGTCCTCGGAATATCTGAGGAAAAAGTCTGCACTGGGACAAGAAGAAAAATTGGATGTCCTAAGGAAATTAATAATAATAATAATAATCAGTTGGGTCCAACTCTCTGTGACCTCTGTTGGAGTTTTTTGGGTAAAGATACTGGAATGGTTTGTCATGTCCTTTCTCCAGCTCTTTTGACCGATGAAGAAACTGAGGCAGACAGGGTGAAGTGACTTGCCTAGAGTCACACAGCTACAAAGTGTTTGAGACTAGATTTGATCAGGAAGAGGAGTCTTTCTGATTCCACACCCAGCACTCCATCCACTGTACCACCTTGCTGCCAATAAGAATATATA
>NW_025362418.1:0-2338 GCF_016433145.1 Gracilinanus agilis
GTTTTGCTTACCTCATTCTGCATCAATTCATACAAATCTTCCAATTGCCTCTTTGAAATCATCAATTTCCTTATTTTGACAACATAATAGTATTGTATTACATTCATGTGCCACAATTTATTCATAAGCCATCTTTCTTTTGATGAGTATTCCTTTAGTTTCCAGTTTGAGGTTACCCCAAAAGAGATACTATAAACATTTTTGGCCATTTTGCTTCCTGTTAACAGTGGCCTTCTGAAGGTAGGAAGAAATTCATTCCAAACTTGGCAGCCCACATCTAAATAGGCAAAGAAACAGGAGTTACAATGGCATGTCTTGGGAGTAGCTAGCGGCCCATTTTCAGAGAAACTGAGAATTCATGCAAGGAAGTAATATTAAAGAAGCCTGGAAATGAATGTGGAAGCTATAATATGACAAATGCCAGGTTGGGGGGGGGGGGTAATGTAAATGAAAGACAATTAAGAAACACTAAAGATTGGTTGAATCTTTTTCAAGATTTTTGTCCCTGTGACCTCCCAAGGCTATCAAATAAGAAGATAGGCTGAAACTGGGGCATGCTCTGTAAATGTGACCTTTCCTTTTTGCAACATGTTTTAATTGGCTTCCACAGTGAGGAGTCCACTTTGCTTCATTTGTTACATATGCAAATGTTAACAGTCATTTTCCTTTCTTACCAATTCTGCTGCTGACAATAGAAACCACCTCCTTAGCATTATTCTGTCCATCTTATTCACCTTCCAGTTTTTTTATACTTCCTGCTAGAATAGCTAGGCAAGAAGAACATTGTGGCTGTGCCTTGCAAAAAGTGAAGTAATAGAATCTTTGAAAAATACAGGGACTTTATTTTTAGTCAGGAAAAGGTTAGGGCTCTGCTCAGAACAATGGTCTAAATGTCATTTTAGTACTATCTCACTGATAGAAAGAGGCTGAAATTAAAGTTCTTCATTAAATTGGCCTTATACCTTTTAAAGGATCAATTTAGAACTTCATTGATATCATCTTTAAGAGGAATGTTAAACTAATGGAAATCTACAGGAACAATCTGAAGGTCAAAAGAGTGTACACTTAAGGCTTAATCCCTTCTGACTCTTCTGTGATAACTAATGCAGTTTGAAGGGCCATGTTTGTCCTCAGCAGCATTTGAGCTATGTAACCTGTAACAAATACACTGCAAAATATATCCATTACTTAGTCCTTTTGGCTCAATATATCATATCAATCAACCAAAAAATTTAAATCATCCTCTTTTACCCCACAAAACCTATTCTCTGCAACACCCATCACCCAATCCTCCCCTTATTTCTAAGCCATAACCCCTATTATAGCTTCACTGACTTTCCCTCCAAAATCTTGACCCTTTAGTCAAACTGTTCAACTTTATACTGTCCTTGACTCTTGAAGCTTATCCTCCACTGTCCCACTGCCACTCATCTCATTCTAAAGTCCATCCCTTGATTATTCTTCTCCTCCACTACACTGATGCTGCTGAAGTTTCCTGGAGAAAGTCACACTACAGTGATGATACTTAGGCGCACGATTAATTTATGTTGTGTATGTAATCTCAACTGGAACTTTACTGCTGATACCAATCCATTTGCTCTTTCCTATGTATAATTCTGAGAAGGAAATATATGTTTTATAATCTATAATGTAAAGTTTAAATTCTTTTGAGAGTAATTTCAGGATAAGGATTATGCCATCTCCCCACACCATGAAGATGCCTGAAGAGCCTTCACTGGATTATGAAGATCCAAATTTGAACTTTGGGGTGCAGTTGATTTGAACTATGGGCAGTTGAATGAGTTGAATGCATTTGTTTTAAATGTACACTCTTATGCCAATAGGGGATTGCCCCAAATTGGCTTTTGTTAATGCGGCTAGTTTTATCCTTTTCTTTTATCCCCAAGTTCCTGCAATTTAGAAGTTTACTATGTTTACAGATCCAGCGAAGAAAAAAGATCAATCTTTTTTTTTGCCGTATCTCAGGGGGAAATGTGTTGTTTGGAATTTAGGGAGTTGCCATTTAAAAGTATCTTACAAACTTCCTGTGGACATGTGGGGAACTTTGAGACTACATTTCCCGTGATCCAATGGGTTTCTGGTTTCTGACATGATTATGCCAGACAATGGGAACCAACCTTGAGTTCAACTTAAATTCGAAGGTCAGGCTTGAGACACTCTCTCTGGCGTGGGAGACTAAGGAAAATGGGTGGAGATACGGATGGGCAGCATTTTTAAAAGTAGTCAGGTGCAGTCGACCAAATTATTTTATTAACATGGCTTTAATTAAACTATTAATTTCCCTCATAACTTCAGCTTTTATCATTTTTTTAAACCC
>NW_025362419.1:0-2679 GCF_016433145.1 Gracilinanus agilis
AAGCATTAAATTTCCTATTATAACTCACTTGTTCAAGCTGGGTTGTGTAATTATATTTCATAAAACCAGGTGAGGAAGAAGGGAGTGTTGATTTCCAAGAAATCTATGCCATAAAGGGTGGTTAATTACCTCATTTCTCTTGTCCTGTTGGAAAAGTGATACCAGAATAAGTTGACATGCTTGTAAATTATGAAGTATTTATCTGTCTTTGGCTAAAGAAACTATAATTCCAATATTGGACACAGTTTAGATCATTAAGAGTTTAGGATGTACACAGTGGGAGTGTCCAGTGAAAAACCATGACTAGCTTGGAGCCACGAAAAATGGAGTACCTGCCCTGTAAATGAGAATCTCATCAACTATACATTAAAAAAGAAATGAAAAGAGGAAAATAACAGGGGACTCAATAGAGAATAAAATCCAGAACTCATGGCAATAAAAAGAATTTTCAGGGAGATAGAGGAAATAGCAATATAATGTAAAAAGCTTCTTAATTCTTAAAGGTACCTAAAAGTGGAATGTGTAGCCAAAGAAAGTAAGGGATTTTATTTCACTGTGGACATTTAGAGAGTGGCAGAGCAATAAATTTAAAGAAATATTTTTAGCAATTTTATCTATTGAAATCACTTTATGTGGTTTTTATGTTTTTTGTATTTATTTACTTATATGCAACATTTAATTTATTTAGTATAATAGAAGTTAATTGACAGCATTTTTCTTAATTATTTAAATTACCAAACTAAGAATAATTCCCTGAATAAAATATGTTCATTAAATATTTACTAATTGAAAGAAGATCAAAAGATTATTTTTGAAATTTGGATTGAACCAAATGCTCTCTAACTTCCCAGCTAGCTAATTTGGAGATTTCATGATTCTGAAAACACTGGATCAATTCCCCATCACTATCAGTATAGTGCTCTAGTGGGGATGGTTTTGGAGTTATAGTATCAGTTAGTCAGCTAGGATTTATTCAGTCCCTACTATGAGCTAGACACTGCTAAGTGTTGGAGATACAAAGAAGGAAAAAAAAGGTGTCAAAGTTTTAAAAAAACTCTAAAATCTTACTGCCCAACATTGATATTAGACCATCTTCTGATAACAAATATACACAGTCTAACAAAACAAATTCCCCGATTAGCTATGTCTAAAAATGCATGTCTCCTTCTGTATCCTGACATGGTTAAAAAGTTTAATAATTGTACTGGAATAAAAATGAGCAGGCATTGCATCTGATCAATATTCTTCATTATTTCAAAATTGCTCATTTTTATACTATTTTAATTCTGGTTCAAACTTTTTCCCCCCATTATGTACTGTTATCTCCATTTTACATATGGCAAAATCAAAACAGTAAGATATTATGAGACTTCCTCCTCCTTATGCAACTTATGATTCTGGAATCCTGGACAAGATCCCAGCTCTTTATTTCCAAAACTAATACTCTTTAAGCATTGTTGATTTCATTTTATGAGAATAATCCTTCACTATGGACATTAAATTTTCATCCCATCTTAGTAGATAGTTGAATGAATTGCTATGAAAAAAAACTTTCAAAAATAAAAAAATACACTTAAAGTAACAATAACAATAATTAGCAACTGATATTCTATTATTTACTTTTAGTTAAAAGTAGAAATAATTTTTGACACTTTTTTTCTGACATTCTAGAATTCAGATTTTATCTCTTCCCTTCCCCCCTCCTCATGGTGACAAATAGTCCAGTATAGGTTATACCAGTACTTTCATTCAATATAGATTTCCATATTCTTTATGTCAGGATAGAAGACACATATCACACTACAATAAAAATCTTACCAAGGAAATAAAGTGGAAGACGGCATAGTTTGGTCTGCACTCAGACCCCAAGAGTTCCTTCTTTGGTTTGGATAGTTTTTTCTTCATGAGTTCCTTCTGGTTATCTTGGAAACAGACTTTGCTAATAATGGTTCAGTCCTTCACACTTGATTCTCATATAATATTTTTGGTTTTTGTATATATTATTCTTGTGGTTCTGCTCACTACACTTTGCATCAGTTTATTTAAGCCTTTCCAGGTTTTTCTGAACTCATCTTGTTCATTGTTCCTTATGGCACAATAGTATTCTTTTAGAACCATATACCATAACTTGTTCATCTATTCCCCAAATAGTGGACAATCTCTCAGTTTCTAATTCTTTGTTACTACCAAAAGAGATGCCAAAAATATTTTGGCACAGGTAGGTACTTTTCCCTTATCTCTGATCTCTTTGGGATACAGATGCATTAATGATCTTGCTTGGTCAAGGGGTATGCATCGTTTTATGGCCCTTTGAGCTTGGTTCCTGATTGCTGTCCAGAATCATTGTATCAGTTCACAGTTCTACTAACAGCATATTAGTGTCCCATTTTTCCCATGTTCCCATCAATATTTATCATTTTCTTTTTTGGTTGTTAGCCAATATAATAAGTATCTTTCTTAGATGGTTGTTTTAATTTTCATTTCTGTAATTAGTAGTGATTTGGAACTTTTTTATGTCACTATGGATAGTTTTAATTTCTTCTTCTATGAACTATCTGTTCATATCCTTTGACCATTTTTCAATCAGGGAATACTTTGTATTCTTACAAATTGGAGTAAGTTCTCTATATATTTGAGAAATGAGGATTTTGTCAAAAACACTTGCTATACTTTTTCCCC
>NW_025362420.1:0-4457 GCF_016433145.1 Gracilinanus agilis
GGGAAGGGAAGGGAAGAGAAAGGAAGGGAAGGGAAGGGAAGGGAGTCAGAAGTCTCAGGACCATGACTAAAAAAAGCTTTAAAATATAAGCATATATTCTAAGTGTACACAATGTGACTAACTACAAATTGCTTCATTGAAAAAACATATGAATTTGGGGGCAACTAGGTGGCTCAGTAGATAGAGAGCAAGACTGGGAGATGGGAGGTCCTGGGTTCAAATATGGTTTCAAACACTTCCGAACTGTCTGACCCTGGGCAAATCACTTAATCCCCATAACCTAGCTCTTACCACTCTTCTGCCTTGGAAACAATATTCAAAACTAATTCTAAGACAGAAGGTAAGGGTTGTTGTTTTTTTTTTATTTAAAGAACATATGAAATTTGGCAAAAACAGTTTTTATAGGAAGAAAGAATATATGATGTGGGAAAATATTAACACATTTAAGGAGGGCAGCTGTCTATTAGGTTTTGCAGTTATCAGTTGTTTTAAATTAATTAAATTTATTTCAAATGAAATAAAGACATGCTTGTTTTGAGTAGAAAAGTGCTGTAACTGTTGAGAATCAACAACAGCAGAAACCAGGAAAGTAATCATCGGAAGGGGGAGGATGCTTTTGGCCCAGAAGTGTCAGAATGATAATGAGCTACTGGATAGATGAATCATCATTCTCATGCACCCATCAATCTCTTCCCACCTCTGGTCACACTTTTTAACATGCCACATATGAAAGTCAGCATGAGACCTAGAACCAACTGCCTAGAAATACCACTTCATAGGTGGGCAAGGGAGAGGAACATACTACTCTATCAAAGTATTGGGGCTTATAAAATCAACTAAGGTAAACTTAACATGTTCTTCCAACATTATGTGATCTCCCCTCATCCTCATTCTTACATAGCTCTCAAATGACATCCCAATGATTCACTATTTCCTACAGTTTGCTATTCCTTGTTGAGGAATGATTATATATAATTTGCAGTCTTTAGAAAGTTGTTTCGGGACAAGGCAAGCTAAGTGATTTGTTCATGGTCATGCCACAGAAGATATGCAACAAAGGCAAGGTGTGAAGCAAGGTCTTCCTTGTCTCCAAGATCAGCCCTCTATCCAGATGTCATTCTGCCTCAATATAGAGACCAAATAAAACTATTATTTTGGGGGTGCCTTTGCCCTCCAAAATGTATTATAACATGTAATTTTTAGTTCTAAGGAATCTAATGTGGTGTTTAATTTCATGTCTTTGGGTTTTTCCTTAGAAAACTATATAAAATTAATTTACAGTACTCTCCAAAGGATTAGTACGGAATAAAGTCAAACAAATGACAGGAGTTCAAGGTTTGTCCTTGCTCAGTTTTGTGGACAAGCCAAGTTCATATGCTCAAAATCTGTGACTCTTTTACAAGCTTAAAATTCTTGGCTTCTACTTCATCCCTACAATATTTAAAATGAGTTCTTCCAGAGGAAGCTGGATGGCTCAGTGGATTGAGAGTCAGGCCTAGAGATGGGAGGTCTTGGGTTCAAATTTGGCTTCAGACACTTCCTAGCTGTGTGACCCTGGGCAAGTCACTTAACCCCCATTGCCTAGTCCTTACCATTCTTTTCCTTTGGAACCAATACACAGCATTGATTCTAAGATGAAAGGTAAATGGTTTAAAGAAAGAAACAAACAAACAAAAAAAACAAAGGAACAAAGAAGACAAAAGAAAAGAAAATGAGTTCTTCCATTCCTAATGTAAATTTCAGGCATGAACAAGAAAAGCAGCAATTGATTTAGCCATGACCTTTTAGTATCATCCATGTAATTTCCTTCTCTAGAAATTATAACCATAATGACTTGTGTTTACACAGTATGGTTTATCCTGCAAGTTCCCAAAGTCTTTGACAAGTTGAATAAATGCATTAAAATCACAGAAATCATTCTATCCAACAAAAGGCTAGCATAAGTTTTGTTTGTAGCTTTGATGAAGGTAATCACATCAGAATAGACAATGACATCATTTATGTCCATGTTCAATGCTTACCACCAAGGAAGCATAGATGTAATTCAATTCAAACCACTAAATTAGGACTTGAGAATAGAAAAAGGAAATCAAAATTATGACCGACTAATGACTAATAAAAGAACTAATGCATTCATTCCAAATCACAAGTTTAGGAAACTTTCCCTAAGGTACACAAAGTACAGATAAGCATGTCCTTCAACCAAAAAGTTATGAAAATGCCAAGTGTAAAGTTCATGGAATACCAGACAATCTCCTATATAAAACTTCCCTCTCTATATTCTCTTAAAGTTCTCTGCAAAAAATAATTAATATATAACCTGGAAACAAGGATTCTTGGGGCACCTGTTTATATACTTAAAGGAAGAGCCTGTTCAAATCTTAAAAAAAAAAAAGTAAGTTGTATTGTTTTTGTATTGTTCAAAATTCAAAATTTTGAATCATAGTATTTTAGATCTTATAATTCGAGTGGTCTAAGCTTATTTAAGAACAAGGGGAGGGCAGCTGGGTAGCTTAGTGGATTGAGAGCCAGACCTAGAGATGGGAGGTCCTAGATTCAAATCTGGCCTCAGACACTTCCCAACTGTGTGATCCTGGGCAAGTCACTTGAACCCCATTGCCCACCCTTACCACTCTTCTGCCATGGAGCCAATAAACAGTATTGACTCCAAGAAGGAAGGTAAGGGTTTAAAAAAAAAAAAAAAGAACAAGGAAACTGTAATCCAATGATTCCCAAAGTGGGCGCTACCACCCCCTGGTAGGTGCTGCAGTGGAGGTGGTAATGGCCACAGGTGCATTTATCTTTCCTATTAATTGCTATTAAAATTTAAAAAAAATTGGTTTCCAGGGGGCTAAGTAATATTTTTTTTTTCTGGAAAGGGGGCAGTAGGCCAAAAAAGTATGGGAACCACTGCTGTAATCTATAGAGATTAAGTAACTTGACTAAAGTCACATAGCAAAGCTATGATTTGGGTCTAGGTCAGCTGAACCCCAAATCCAATGCTTTTTTTGCTATGCCACACTGCCTTCTTAATTCTCAATTCCTACTTAAATTCATTCTAATAAAAAGGGTTTCAAAGCTCCATGAGTATGAGACTTGCTACCCGAAAGAAAAATGTGATTTTAGGAGAAAATTAAAAAAGTTATAAAAAGTGAAGAATGATGAAAGAGTATAAATACAATAAATAACTAAATTTTGAGAATTAACACTGAGAATTGAGAGAAAGACAAAGTAGTTTTGCTTCCATTATCTTGACCTTGACATAAATAGCCTCAATTCCTCAATTCCTCTGGAAAAGATGACTTCTGCAAATAGAAAAGTAGAAAAACCTCAGATCTGTTTATATATAAGAAGAGAGCTTAGTTATTTTAATGAAAGTTTGTTTTAAAAGAACAAAGGATATAGAGAAGGAAAGCTAAAAAATGTGAGAAATATTAAACTTATGAAAACTCCAAAGTAATGAACATATCACTTATCAATAACAGAAAATATTAAACAAAGAAATTGGCACAATTAAATCATAAAAATCTTGCAGAAAGCATAGGTTTTATTATGTATGAATATGATAAAAAAAAAAGAAAACAAATTGGCAGGTTTTATAACAATAATAACCTGCTTGTATACAATACTCTATAGTCACAAGGTACTTTGCAGGGTTTTTTTTTCAGGTAACCATACAAATACAAATGTATTTTAATGAAAACCTATTTATTTTCCCTCTTATAAATTAAAAATCAGGTACCAGGAGTATATTGCTATATCAAAAATAAACGGAACAAATGAGAAATGGCAATAAAAATAGAATTTACATCCTAACTTCAAGTTCTTTACATATGAAATATTTCTTAGTGTGCTATACAGTCATATGTATACATTGGAAATGTATAGATATATAATAACTGTTTCCTGAAGAAAATGAACTTTAAATTATGCCCAACAGCAATTTATTCTCTTTCATTTCTGATTCTTTTTATTCTCCTTTGTTTTTCATGCTTTGTCCCTAATCTTTGGGGGGTTTTAATTAAAAGTTTTATTAATGAGTTTTGTTATAATATTAAAAACCTTACAATTTACTCTCAATTCATGAAAGTCTTTTATAACAAAGTAAAACACTTAAATAAGATTAATAATACAGTGACATCATCTGAAAGTGCATGTCATATTTCAAATTTGTAACTTTTCAAACTCTCTATTTAAAAAATTACAGAAATCTATTTTCCCTCTTTCCTATCCTCATATCAATGATAAACATATATATATATTTATTATAGAATTTGTTATATATGTATATATAAAAAACAAATTCTTATAATAAATATGTAAAGAAAAATGAATTCTCTCAATGGCTATATAGATCTACACATTTATTGATGTAGATCTATGTATATGGATGTATGTGTATGTAGCCATTGAGAGAATTCATTTTCCTTGATTATACATATTTATTATATATAGTA
>NW_025362421.1:0-4762 GCF_016433145.1 Gracilinanus agilis
TAGAAGAAAGAATTTTGTGAGCAAGAAATACTAAGAAGGCCAGTTTCAGTAGATACATAAGTCCAGAGGAGTGGAGTTTAGGAATACTAGAAAAATAGAAGGACATAGGTTGTGGAGGGCTTTAAAAGCTCAACGGAAGATTTTATATTTGATATTAGAGATAAAAGAAAATCATTGGAGTTTATTTAATAAAGAGATGAAATGGTTCAACTGAAGCTTTAAGAAGATGTGTTTTTTGAGATAAATGAAGGATAGAGTAGATTGAGTAAGGACTTAAGATATTAGGCCATGAAGCACCCTGTCAGAACACCCAAGGTGGGAAGGGGATGAGAGTCTTTACCTGGGTGTGATTCAAGAATCAAGAGAAGTGGATATATGTGAGATGTTGTTTCCCAATGGTCAAAAGAAATGAATTATACAATTTTTAGATAAAGAAATCAATGTGATGTATATGTAAATGGGGACACATACATTGTTATATCAGTGGAACTGGGAATTGATCCAACCATTATGAAACAGTGTATGTATTTTGACCCAACAATACAACTAACAGGTTAAGTGATCAAGAAAAAGGAAAAGAAATTATATGTCCTAAAATATAGAAGCTATTTTTCGGGTAGCAAAGAATCAGAAACTGAAGGAATGTCCATAAATTTGATAATGCCTGAACAAGCTGTTGTACAGGAGTTAATGGAATACTATTTTCCCATAAAAAATGACAAACAAGATGAACACAGAAAATCCTTAAACAACTTACATGAAGTGATACAAAATGAAGTAAGCATAATCAGGAGAATATTGAACAGAGCAGCAACATGAGGATCACCTGTGAATGACTTTAGAATTATCAAGGCAAGAATCCAAGACAACACCAAGGGACTCATGATGAAAAAGGATATCTACCACCAAAGAAGGAACAGAGTCTGAATTCAAATTGAAATATACCATTCTTAACTTTATTTCTTTTATTATTTTTTCCTAGTATAAGCAAAATTTGTCTTGTTTTACAATATGATAAACAGGAAAATATTTATTACATGATAACATATATATGTGTGTGTGTATATATATATATAAAATCACCTGCCTTCAGGGGGAGGGAGGAAAAAATAAAAATAAAAGAACTAACAAAGTTTTTGAAAATTAGCTAGTTTATTTATATGTGTATGCATATATATGTAATATATGAGAAAGAAATTATATATGTGTAAGAGTAATATTCAAATATGAATGAAAGTTTTTAAGAACTTAAGGTTTCATTTACTTTATAAAGACAGAACACTATAATTATAATAAAGCCTATATACTATTAAAAATAGAAATGCCAAGATTTGGCAATTGATTTACTATTTGAGGTGAATGTTGGTAAAAAATTAAGGATGGCACTTGAGTTGTAAGCTTGGGTGACTGGGAGGTTGAAGGTAGCCTCAAAATGGGTATATGCATTTAGGAAACATGTGGAGAGTAGTTAAGTTTGGCTGGAATACATTTAAAAGAGTAATGGAAATTATATTCAGCTGCTCACATAGAAGAATATTTTTTGCATGGATAAGGCTGACCTAGATCAGAAATATTTCCAGAACTGAGATTAACTGAGATTTAGATGTAAATGGGAAATATTTAACAAAATAAATAAGAATACAATTGTTGTTTTTCAGTCCTTTGAGTCATTTCTAACTTTCTTTAAAGTCCCATTTGAGGTTTTATTGGCAAAGATCCTGTAATAGCTATCCATTTCCTCCTACAGCTCATTTACAAATGAGGAAGTAAGGTAATCCAAGTTAAGTGACTTGCCCAGGGCTGCTTAAGGTTTGAAGCCAGATTTAAATTCAAGAAGATGAGTCTTCTTGATTTGAGACCCAGAACTTGATCTTCTGCACTAGCCAACTGCCCAAGAATACAATAGAAGACTGATAATGTTAATATGAGTCTTTTACAAGTGAACATGCAATTCACATGGATCCTTAGGTATGAATTGACATCTTCTGTTTCTCTTTGACTTTGATACCACGAGTTGGTCAAATTTATGAATCTACTAGAATCAATCTTTGGATCTGATCCCAGGTGAAAAAGTACTTGATTAAACTATCTCTCATGTACCATTTGGTTCTATAATATTTTGATTCTTATAGTAGTTGAGATTACTTGATTAATGAGTCAAAAGATTCAGTTGATGAGGATGCACTATATTTCAGTAATCCATTATTCCTTTATGAAATGTACCTAAAGAAAGAACTTTTATTTAATAGAAGTTTCCAATGGCTATGGATTTCAGAGTTTCTGTGTTCGCTAGTCCTACAAAATACCAAGTCTTGTCCCAAATTCCCTTTTTCACTAGGAAAATTATAAAAATTATTTAAAAAAGTCAAATATTATACTACCTAGTTACCTCACTGTCCCACCAGGAGTGGGTCAACATAATCATTGCAACAGAACACAAATTACATTATTTATAAAATCCTAAGATCAGTTTTAAGGGGGACTCTGAGTTTTACACCTGGTAAATCAGTAAAGGCTACAAATCAGGGCTTGATTTATTGTTTGGTTGATTGTCTAGAGTCAGGAAATGATGGAGAAAATGCTCATAAAAATATTAAACTTAATATTGTGGCATTTTTGCTTTTGCCCTAGAGATCTGGTTGTTAAACATTTATACATCCCTTCCTAGAATCATAGATTTAAAGTTTTAAGAGACCTTAAGAAATATTTAATCTAATCCTCTCATTTTACAGATGATGAACAGAAATCCATGGAGATTTGACCAAGCTGTTATGAGGATTAAAGGGCATAGTTGCTACTTGAACCCATATCTCTTTTTGCTGAACCATTGGGATAAGAATAACTTAGACCCATTATAAATGCTACTTTAGCTTTATGTTTGTGAGGTCACATATTATCCTAAAATACTTTAATAATTTAGTGTTAAATTAAGCCCTAATAAAATTCTTAATCAAGATGACATATCAAACAGTATAAAAATGGCATGCAGTACAATGAGCCATATTTCTTTGGAAATGGCCAATGTGTTTTTTTTTTTGCTTAGAGTAACATAGAGTAAACATAGAGTAAAAATCCTGAAATAATATGTTCTTTAACACAAACATTTTAAATTCTTTGGTAAAATATGTACTATAGAAGGTATTCAATTCCATAGTAAAGTGAATAAAGTGCTGAGTTAAAACAATTTGTGAATAGCTCAGTCAGGTATTATTAAACACATTTTGTAGTATAGGAAACAGAGCATTAGAAGAAATAAAGAACATGCCTATGTAGTGTCAGAGCCATAATACAAAGTAAATTTTTAGAATATGTGGAGAGCTAGATTTAGAATACTGAAGTTGGAGTCAAAAGACTTGTTTTCAGATTCAAAATCTATTTTTTTTACAAAGTTTGTAACAGGGCAAATTACTTCTCTAGTCCCTCTGTTTCTCATTTGTAAAATGAGAGACTCAGATCAGATGACTTCTAAGGTCCTTTTTAGCTTTAAATTTATGATCCAAGAATATGATAAATCCAGTCATATATGTTTCATTGTACTGTCTAGGTACTACCCCAGATAGAAATGTGAATAAAGTGAATTATTATTCGGCAACACTTTTGGTTATATGAATTCTGATGTTTATGATCATTGGAAACTTTGGTAATTGAAACTCTTTCTCAGGGCCATGCCTTATTAAAAGGATTAGGGGATCTTTGAGACAAGATGCACCCTCACAGAATGAACCCTTTGCTCCTTTCTTACAAAAGAGTGTAGACAGCTGTATTATTAGAGGGAAATCCCCATAGAGTCTTACCTCGATTTGGAACCAGAAGCTGTGTACTCCTTTGGGGAGCAGCTGGTAAAATATAGCTGTTCATAATCAATCATGTATCTCTAGAGTATACTTACTCCTCACTGCTTTTTCGATGCTCAACAACCAAGGTAGGCAGTTACATTGATGCATTAGTAGATTTACCTCATTTGTAAACCAATCCTGTTTTTGAAAATTAGTACAAGTTATTCAAAGGACCTATTGCTACAAGAATCACAACATTATAAAGATAAAAAGGGCCTTAGAGATCCTTTAGTCCAGTCTATTATTCCAATGCAAGAATTCCCTCTAATTGAAAAGTTTTAGTTACTCTTATTGGGCCCTTCTACTATACCTTTGCTTGTATTCTATCTTCTACATTACAATGGAAAGGACACTAATAACTGATTTACCTGTGCAACCATATAAACACATTATTTAACTATTTTGGTGCTCAGTTTGCTCTTCAGATGAATAATGATGTCTGAATATGATCAGGGAATTATATATAAAATGTACATACATATAAAATATATATGTATGTAAGAAAAACACATACATATAAAAGAGAAGAGACCTCAGAGACCCATCCAGTCTATGCTTCTCATTTTACAGATGAGAAATCTAAAGCATAGAAGTACTGAGATTTTTTTGAGTTCTAGGTGAGATTGTCAGGGGTCTGTTTCCTGAGCCAGATTTTCTAATTCTGGAATCATTAACTTACTGCCTTTTGTAATGATTTATAAGACCTTTATCAAAACTAAGTTGTGGAATCTTTCTAATACACCACATCACTTCTGTTTCTCCAAATACCAATATTTTTAAAGGATTCCATGAGAGAAAGGAAAAGAAAACCCCATCCAATGCCATTATTAGTGTGACTGATACTGACTATTGTCTTGAAAATCACCATATAGATCAATTAAATTATAAACAGTAAATGTATTACTATGCTAGAATATATATATATA
>NW_025362422.1:0-3284 GCF_016433145.1 Gracilinanus agilis
CAATAAACTTTACACTTGTTATTTTATTTTTGTTGTTGTTGTTGTTGTTGTTGCTACTCAGAACCATTAGCGGAGCTGCACATTGAAAAAGAATATGGATCCAAGGCTATCCTTTAACATTTTAAAAATATATTTAATAACGACCAATAAAAATGAAAATTCAAGCACAGAAAATGAAGAAACATACACATATTATGCCACTCTTTTTAAGAAAATCAGACCAATTCAAAGCCAAACAGAAACATTTGCAATTTCTATCTTCTTTGACGCCTCTCTGAAGTTGTCACCATAACAGCTGTCATTAATACGAAGGCCCTTCTGGTTTGAGTGAGCTCCCTTGAATTATTGCTTCATTTGAGTCTTTCCATATTTCCTCATTTTCTCTTCAAATCTAATCCTTTTTTACAGTGCTGTAGAATTCCATTACATTAATATGCCATAATTTCTTCACATTATTATTTTTCGGTCTCATGCTCTTTGCAGAATTTTCATATTCTTCCTGTCATGACTCCTGGGTCATCTCCTCTGAAATTGCCAGGTTCCTAAACACGACTTCTTTTCTTCCTAAGCCATTTTTCCAATTTGGTCTCTCAGGACTAACGTTTCTCCATTTTATATCTCTCTATATATTTATGTCATCTTTCTCATTAGAAGTGGGCAGAGGGGGGGGAAAGGGATTATTTCCCTTCTGTGTCTGTGTTAAGCACTGTGCCCCAGTCATAAGTAAATATTTAATAACTTCTCGTTGACCGATTGTTGATTAAAAAAGAAATTTTCTAAAAGTTTTGATGTGTTTTTGATTTTATATTATAAGCTCTTTCATAGTACCTTCATTCCATGAGGCAGCGAGGCACTGTGGTGGATAGAGCTCTGGGACTGGAATCAAGAAAACCTGAGTTCAAATCTGAACTCAGACACTTACTAGCTGTGTGATCCTGGGCAAATGTCTTTGTTGTGCGTAAATTACTGGAGGCAGGTTGGTAATAAGAAGGCTGCTAAGTTTCACTTGACCTGACAGGCTCTGTTGACTGAGTCTTTCAAGTAGGCACTGGATGAATCTGAGCTATTGGGTGAAGTTACTAGCTGTGTGATCCTGGGCAAAATGTCTTTCACCCTGTTTTTTTAAAACCCTTACCTTCTGCCTTAGAACCAATATAAAATATTGGTTCTAAGGCAGAAGAGCAGTAGGCAATGGGGGTTAAGTGACTTGCCCAGTGTCATCAAGTGTCTGAGACCAGATTTGAGCCCAGGTCCTCCTAGCTCTCTCTATCCACTGAGTCACCTTCCTGCCCAAACTTCACCCTATTTGCCTCAGTTTATTCACCTGTAAAATGAGCTGGAGAAGAAAATGGCAAACAACTCTAGTATCTTTCCCAAGAAAACACCAAATGATGTCACAGAGAGTTGGACACAACTGAAATGAATAAACACAACTCATTCTGTGACATGAGCTTTTCAAGAAAAGTAAAACAATTAAAGAATCCTAACAACATAGTCGTCTTTACTGAAGCTCATGTAACATAACATATCTGCAGCACTTACCCAACAACTGCATTTAGGGGAAAAAAAAACTTTTAAGAAATAATTGCAGCTGAATGGCTCAGTAGATAGAGAGCAAATTCTGGTGACAAGAGGTCCTGGGTTTACCAGGACAATTCTATGGAATTTATGGAAAAGAACACTACCCACATTCAGAGGAAGAACTGCAGGAGTGGAAACACAGAAGAAAAACAACTGCTTGAACACATGGCTTGATGCGGACATGATTAGGATTGTAGACTCTTAATGACCACCCTAGAATAATTATCAATAATATGGAAACAGGTCTTGATCGATGGCACAGGAAGAAACCAATGGAAATGTGTGTTGGCTACTAGGAGGTGGGGGTAGGGGGAGAAAGAGCAAGAACATGAATCATGGAATCATGGAAAAAAAATTTTCTAAAAAATAAAAAAAAAAAGAGGTCCTAGGTTTAAATCTGACCTCACACACTTCTTAGATGTGTGATCCTAGACAAGTCACTTAACCTTGATTGTCTATCCCTCACCACACCTCTGCCTTAGAACTGATACTCGGTGTTAATCTAAGACAGCAGGTAAGAGTTTAAAAAAATAAACGAAAATCTATTTTTCTTCCTCATCCAACTGCATTGATCAAAAAGAGAAAAGAAAAATTCCTTGGAACAAGCATGCAAACAAGCAAAACAGATTCTTTCAAAGTTGTTTGTCTTTATAGTGTTATGTTTATTGTATAAATTGTTCTCGTGGTTCTGCTCATTTCCCTCTTCGTCAGGTTATAAAAGTCTATGAAATCATTCATTTTTATAATATTAATGTTGAAATATAAATAATCCTTCTGCTTATTGGCAAAGATGACAAAAATGGAAAATGATGGATGTCGGAGGGGCTGTGGGAAAGCCAGCATATTGATGCATGGCCGGTAGATGTACGAATCGGTACAATTATTCTGGAAAGCAATCTGGAGTGATATACAAAATATTACTCAACAGTGTCATAGTCTGACCCAGCTATCCCATTGCTATTGCCAAAAGAGATCAAAGAAAGAAGATAGGATCTCTGTCTATAGAAATATTTATGGCAGCTTTTTTGTGATGGGGGAAAAAATTGGAAAGTAAAGTGATATCCATGATTTGAGAAAGAGATGAATCAGTTTGTTGGATAGAAAAGTGATGAAACAGTATTGAGAAATGAGGAAACAGGTGTTTTCAAAGCAACATGGGAAGACATGAATTGGTCATTGATATTTTGTTTTAATCACAGAAGCTGAACATTGAAAAAGCCCTCACTGATCACCAAGTCCAACCCATGCCCAAAAGCAATCCTTCACTATAACACCCCCAACAGGTTCTGCTTGAAGATCTCCCAAGTAAGGAGAAGTCATTGCCTCTCGTTCCATTTTTTTGACAATTTTCATTGTCAAGAGGTTGTTTTTTTCCTACTATCAGATCTAAGTTGGGCTCTTTGCAACTTTTCCCACTGCCCCTGGTTTTTCCTCTAAGGCCAAACAGACCAAGTCTAATCTTTTCTTCTCATGATAGCTCTTCGACTGCTTGAAAACAGCTCTCTCATCCATGGTGAGTCATCTTTTCTCCAGGCCAAAGATACCCATTTCCTTTAACTTGATCCTATGACATGAACTTTGGGCGCCACCTCATCCTGGTTAATCTCTAGTTTGTCAATGTTCTTCTTAAACTATGGCACCTGGAATTACAAATGATACTCCAGGGGAAATCAGGACAGAATACAGTGGGATGAGCACAAACG
>NW_025362423.1:0-1495 GCF_016433145.1 Gracilinanus agilis
TAGAGAGAGAGAGAGAGAGAGAGAGAGAGAGAGAGAGAGAGAGAGAGCCTGGTGGGGGGTTGGGAGGAAACATCAATGGAGTGGATGAATAGGGCACAAGGAGGGCATGTCCTAGGACAGGAAAAATGGGAGGTTCTAGCTTTGAGAACACAGGCACACACCCTCCATCTAAATTCATTAACTAATTAGTAAATCATGATGTCCAGTTATGGGCACATACATAAAGGATGATGGGTCTGTCTGTCTATAGTGAGATTTGGCTATAACGCATACATTCCTGGCATTATTCAGACCAAGTTGGTTAGAGTAACCTAGCAGAGCAGGCCTATTACTGACTCTCCCAGAGACTCCTTCTGGGCTGGGCTACTTAATCGCTTCAATAGCTGGCCTGAATCAGAGGGAGAATTGAGGATTAGAGATAGAGGTAGAAGGAAGAGGTTAATAGCCTGGCTTATAGCATCCTCAAGGATAAGCCAGGTACCCCTGAATGGAGGGTTTAAGGATAGGTCTGGGATCTCACTCTTAAAAAACAAAAACTTTAGTTAAAAAAAAACAAAGAAGGGTATATGAAAAGATTGTTTAGTAAGGGTAGGGAAGATCCTGGGGCACCTGACATTAAATTGTGTTTTTTTAATTGGGGCACCAATCATAAGGTCTTTTAGCCCCAGAGCAAGATGAGGGATTTGGGGTACATATGATGACTCAAGGAAGAAAGGGGGAGGGAACTGACCCAATCCCAGGGGAGCTCGGGAGCTAAGATGGAGGTGAGTGATTCTGTGCCAGAGTAAAAGAGGGCAAAGGAAAGGAGAATGGGGACAAGAAGGCTACTAGCAGGGGCAGCTGGGTAACTCAGTAAATTGTCAAGACATAAAGATGGGAGGTTCTAGGTCTCAGACACTTCCTAGCTGTGTGACCCTGGACAAATGACTTGAAGCCCATTGCCTAGCACTTGCCATTCTTCTGCTTTGGAACTAATACACAGTATTGATTCTAAAATGGAAGGTAAAGGTTTTTAAAAAAAAAAAAAGGCTACTAGCACTGTGAAAGGAAAGGAAGAAGAGCAGAGACCAACCCATTTCTCTGGGTGAGGGAGGCTGGCGGTACTGTCAAGAGAAGGGAAGGAAGCATATGAGGTCCAGGCTCTAGAGTGTGTTACCGGGACAAGGGGCCTCTCAGGAGGAGGGCTGTAAGGGGGGTAAAATGGGAAATGAGGGATGGGCTGGAGTGGGTGGTAAAGGGGCTGGGGCCTGTTATTAAGGTATGTGAGGGACTGGGACACTGGGGGGGGGGTCTCGGGTAGTATATTCTGGGGGGCTAAGGGACCAAGGAATCCCTTAAATATGAGAGTCGGCCAGAGGCTCTGTAAGCCCCAGGTGCCAGCCTCTGGCAGGTAAGGGGGCCAGGGAATGCTGTAGTCCATGGGTAGAGGACAAGAGCCTCAGGTCCAGTAACTGGAAATGGACTAGAGGCCAAGGGAATGGCAGCAGGATTTGAA
>NW_025362424.1:0-5048 GCF_016433145.1 Gracilinanus agilis
GACCCCTTTGATTTCTAAAAAGGAAAATGAAGAAGGGCTAAGGGACTTACCCGTAGTCACATAGCACGCCGGGGTCAGCACCTTTCCTACTGCTCTATATTATGGACCTTCTTGGCCGTGGGATCCAGAGGCAAAGTCTGTAAGAGTCAGGCCAGACCCATGCTTTCCTTGGCCTTGATCCCCTCTGCTCCCACTGTTCCTCCTCCCTAGCTCCCAAGGAGAATATTTACACATTTAAAATGTTCTTTTCCACCTGAAATAGTTCTATGTGGGCCGGAGAGGCTGGAAAAGCACTTATTTTAAACAAAGTGGAGAGAAGAGGAAAATAACCCTGAAATTTTAAAAACCCCATCAGTAAACATTTCCGAGGGGCCTACCAGGTGCCAGAGCCTCCCAGGTGCTCTGAGCAGTCCAGTAAATCTACCGAGCCCTGTCAAATACTACTCAGTTCCCAGGAAGCAATACATTGTTCAGACGTGCTTCTTTCCCATAGGCATCCTGTGGGAAGAGCTAAGATCAGGTGCGACCAAAGGCCAGTGAAGAAAATTTCTCTTCTTTCCAGGAGCAGATTGATGTCACCGCCATTGTTCCAAAGAGCGGCATCTCCACCCAGGACAATGTCAGGCCGCCGAGGGCGACCGAGAAGGGAAAGGGTTAATTCTGGCTCTCAGCATCTTCCTCTCCCAGTAGAGACGGGAGACAGGAGGGGGTGGGGTGGAGAGGGAATGCATTTCCCATTAGGAGCAGCAAGCGGTGCCAGGTTTTGTCACGAGAACAAGGTAGCAAGATGCTAGGGTTGGTGAATGATGGAAGTGCGTGCCCCACTTCTGACCCTTGCAAATGCCTGTGCCCCGATTGGCCGGCCCGGCGCCCTCTCTCTGCCGAGGTCAGAAGGGCTGTAAATACAAAAGCGAGAGAGAGCAGCCGGATGATCAAACCAGTCCCTTTCACTGCCATATAATGCAATCAGCAGGAAGGAACTGCTCGTGAACCTAGGGACACCTCAGTGCTTAGCCAAATGGTCGCTTTCTTCCCATGCGTCCCCCGAGTAGGAAAAGAGCGTGCATTACCTGACTCCCTAAATAGAAACCCTGAACCCTGAACCACAGTAATGAGGGAGGTGGGAGTGGAAGGGTGGGTGTCCGTGCGCATAGGAGGGGGAGTAGGTGTGTACCTGGGGGTGTCGGGGCATCTGCGGCGAGGGGTTGCTGTGGGGCTGGGTTGGTGGCGCTGGGATTGGAGCGGGGCTCTCTGTGCGCGCGGGTATGGGGCGGAGGAGGTAGGGGTTTCTGTTTCTGCCTGGGAGGGTGTGTCCGTCTAGGTGGTTTTACTGCGGAATGTCTGAGAATAACCTATGGCTCAGTAGATCACTCTTTCTCCCCTTCAAGCATCCCCTGCCCAGAGCTTCCCTCCTGTGCGTAGTGGGGGGGGGGGTCCTCCGGCAAGAGAGGACCTCTGTGGCCTGTTAGGCGAGGTCTAGGTGACATCGCGCAGGAACAAATGCTTATGGCCCCTTCGCCACCTTAGGAAAGGAGGAAAATCTGTCAGGATTGGCTCAAAGAAACGTTCCCCTTAGTTTAAAAAAGAAAACCGCAACAACATTCCGACCTGGTTGCTGCAGCTACTAACTAAAAGCTCGAAAATAAGAATGCACTTTATAAGGATGAAGATTTTTTTTTCTTCATCTAGATCGGGGGCCGGAGTTGTATTAAGTTCCGAAGCCGCCACCTCAGCAGCGCTGTGTCAGGGCATAATTAATGTTTACTTATAATCAGCAGCTTTCTGTGCCAGCAATCAGGGCAGGCTGAGGGCGAGCAGGGGGAGCGGAACCCCGTGGCTTTCAGCTGTCTGCAACAATAATTACCGAGTACCGCCGCACCTCAGCGAGGAGGGACCCCATTTATCCTCCCGGCCGCTCTCCATTGGTTGCCTGGCCCCGGGTAATTCCCCGAAGTCACCAATCCCCGCCGTGATTTCCTTACAAAAGCGGGAGAAAAGGAGCAAGGCAAACGGGGGGGTGGGGGGCCAGAAAGCATCCTTCCTCTGCGTAGAGAAAGCCCGGCTGATGGCTTAATTGAGGTTAAAATAAGCCCCAATCAGAGACGTAAAAACCTAACAGGACTACTTAATCTTATATAAATACAGGAGCGATACAAGTGCCTGAGCGCAGAATAATAACTGACTCCAGTAGGGTTTCTATGGAGAATAATCATTAGCCGGGCACAGAACAGATTGGACTCTGAGCAGACACTGTTTAGCATGCAGGCCCTGGCGGCCGCAGCACCAAAGGGGAGGCTGATTTGAATTTTTTTTTTCTTTGCTTCTGTCTGCAGAGAAAGCGACGGCGGTGGTGGAAGCGTCGGCGGCGGCAGACTCATTCTCTCCCCAGACTGCCCAGGATAAAAATCAATAGGTGTTTAATCTGCGAGGGAGTTGGATTTCTCTCCAGCGCTATCCCCCATCCCAGAGATTGGAGGGTGGGGGTGGAGGTGGGAGATGAATAGAAATTGGGCCTTCTAAAGCGAGAGTCTCTTGTAGTCAGGCTCCATTCTTCAGATGAGGCTAATTGAGGGCCCTGGCCGGTAAGTTGATTGCCTAAGGTCACACAGCTAGGAAATGGAAGAGCCAGCACTCTCCTTTCCCCTCACCCCCCAAAACCAGATTGCCTTTCCCCCCAATGATCTGGAAAGGCGCAAATCCGGAATTTGGGTGATTTTGACTCTCCTGCCTCGGTAACCCAATTCATTGACTTCTTCCTGCTCCTTGAACAAGGCGGGCTCCTTGAGGAAACTGGGCAGAAACTTTCTTGAATTTGGCCAGGAAAGCCTGCCCACTGAAGGAGCCTGAGCCTGCAGCCGGCAGCCCTCTCTAACTTTGGATGGGGGGTTAACCTTCTGGAGATCTGGGGCCGCCGATTCTGCAGACGTTTCAAAGGGTTTAAAGACCTTTGGAATTAGCATGACAAAGGCCCCGGGGTGGCCCTGAAGTGTCTCATTTCAGGATTTGTCTGAGCCGTAAGCACTTCCCTTCCAAAATGACCCAAAGCGAAGCTTTATTCAGAGCCATCCCCTTTCTCTTTCCAAAAGCGACCTAAGAAGAGGAGCTGCAGCTCGCGTTACCCGTTACTAGTAAAGCCAGCCAGAGGCGGGTTTTCTGGACCCCCCCCCCCCATTAATTCATTTGTGGGCAAATGCAAAATCCGTTTGCAAAATCGCAGCTTCCTCAGGCTTCTCTCTCTCCCAGGATCCTCGTGTCCTCGGAAAGGTCCATCTTTCTCCGGGCCCCAAACATCGCGAGCAGCTGCTTGCCTGTCCTCTTCGGCAATAGACAGTACCTTTATTGATCGCGTATTGTGGTCCAGGGAATTTTACCGAACCTCGGAGGTAAGAGTTAAGTAGTCCCGGCTTCCCGTTTTACAGTGGACGAAACGGAATCCCATGGGAGTAATCAACTTACCCAAGGTCTATAAACCAGGGGGCCGACTCCAAATGTAAAGCAGCCTCGCGGTTCTAGTCTGATTTCCCTCTTTTTACTGATGAGGAAACTGAGGCTCAAAGACGCCAAATGACCAAGGCCAGTCTTAGGCTCCTGAGAATGATGTGCAGCATCACAAAAGCAGGTCACAGCCTTTGGGGAATTCTCAATTCTGTTGGGAATTCAAGGCACACACAACAAAAAGATAACTAACCAGAGGAGGTTGCTTCTACTGAATAATAAGTGAGGGGCACAGATAATAAAGGCTCCAGGAGTTTAGAGGAGGGAGAAAGCACTGAAGACTGAACCTGCCAGGTAAGGAAGGCCACATGGAGCAGTTAAAAGAATTAAGCTGAGTCTTGAAGGGGTGGAGAGGATTTAGCAGAGCTCTAACTAGGGTAGAGCAATCAGGGCTTTGTGCCAGGGTACCAACATTTATAGGAACCTACAGTGTTTGCATTCCTTTAGCAACATAATCAGCTGGGCTTAGCACCTAGTTAGCAAGATTAATTAGTTAAAATGGGAAGCTACCAGGTGGCTTCCTTGCTCTAAAAACACTTGATTTGAGAACATGCTTGTCTTGGATGCCAAAATGGCTGCTTAGAGCTCTGGGATCTAAACAAGTATAAAAGGAAAGTGAGAGGGATCTCAGGGAGGAGGGAGAACAGGAACAAAGTTAGGAAGGAAGGCAGGCAAGAATAACTGTTTGGGGGAGCAATGATTAAGTCAGTTTGGCTGGAGTGGGGTATAGAAGAGGAGTTGAGAGTGTAGCGGAGGCAAATAGAGGGCAGCTCACAGGTGACCTTGAGTGCCAAGTTGTGGAATTTTAAACTTTATTCTATAAGCAATGAGAGAGATATCCAAATATTTCCAATAATCAGCTGGTGCGTGTAAAGAGATGCTTTGGGGAAGATTCACCTTGCAATGGAATTTGAGGAGAGACTACAAGCAGAGAGGCTAGTTTTAAAACTACTCTAATCATCCAGGTGTCAGGTAATAAGGGTTCCTAAGGTAGTGGCAGCAGGAAAAGAAGGAAGGAATGAAAGAGGCCAGGAAGAATCAGTAGAACTCAGGGATTTGGAGAACAGCCAGGATGAAGGATTAATGTGCTACAGTCTGTAAAATAAGGAGGTTGGGCTACACGGTCTCCAAATTTTCTCCTGGTTCTGAATCTCATGATCCTTGGTGTCTGTGAATCAACCTCTAACATTTTATGTCCCTAAAACATATCAGTGGGATATGGAAATCTGGAGAGTTAGCTGGGAGAGGCTCACAATAATGTTTTATTTTAGAGTCATTGTGTTTAACTTAGAGCAGAAGATCCAGAAGGAAGAAAACAATCAAGCCATATGAAATTCCAGAGAAGACTTTTGTTTGGGAGAGAGATCAGAGCAGGAACTGGAACTCCTAGAGTCATCAGAGAGGAGCTATCACAGTTAAAGCTTCAAAAATAGATGCATTTTTTTGGAGTAGATTGAGAGCCAGGCCTAGAGATGGGAGGTCCTGGGTTCAAATTTGACCTCAGATACTTCCTAGCCTTTTAACCTTGGGCAAGTCTCATTACCTAGCGCTTA
>NW_025362425.1:0-2220 GCF_016433145.1 Gracilinanus agilis
TCACAGTCACATGACTAGTAAGTATCCAACAAGACTTGGAGTTCAGGCCTTCCTGACTCAAGATCCAGTGCTTTTATCCACCCTTTGGTAGAGATGACCCATTAGATGTCAATCATGACACAGTGCTGAGAATACAAGGAAGAGAGTGAAATTATCTCTGCCCTCCAGGACCCTTAGATTTGGGAGGAAGAGGCAAAAGATAGAAAAGATCTGAAAAGTATTGATGTCATATTCCTCTTGAAAAGCCAATCAATAATACACGCATTTGACTGATAAGGTGATTTGAGTCTCACATCCCAAAATGGCACTCTGTCTAGCCTGGAGACAACTCAACTTCATATTATGCTCTCTTTACAAGACAACTGTTTCTTTGCTCAAAGATTGACTAGGGAAGTTCACTTTGATGGTTTTTTGTTATTTATTTGTGCAATTAATTTTACAAGACTATAGTTATTTTATGGCTTAACTGGCATGATTTAATGACTACTAGAGCTTTAAAACTATCTAATTTGGGGTACCAGCAAAGTGTGGTTGGTTATGTGTTCTTGAAAAGCTCAAGTGAAAACTCTTTAAGGTCTCCAGGACACTGAGTAAACCATGTTGGTGAATTAATGGGAGGATATGAACAAGACATCTGTGGCAGCTCCAACTAGATGGGTTAAGATCTATGTCACCGAAGGGAATGCAACACCAGTAAGGTCAGAGATACACTGGAATTTAGGGCTATCATTCTTGTCAAGGTCAGGAATCATAGCCTGAAATGTTCTGCTTGCAATACCTTAAACTAGGTGTCAGCAAACTACCTCCCATGGGCCAAATACATCCAAATGTCTTTTTTTGGATTCTCCATGCACCATAATTTCCAAGCTCCTGATTTAAACGATAAAACAAAATCAAGTGATATAAATATTCCAAAATGTAGAATTATACAGGAAAAGTGACTAAAGTTTTCATGCTCTTTGGACCATCAGTTCCATTATAGTGTGTATGCCCCAAAGAGGCCCAACACAAGAACTAAATTCTGTTGCATACTGAAAATATCCCCAGCAGCATTTTTTTTGATAGCACACAGAAGTGGAAACAAAATGGGTTCTTTTTGATCCAGGAAGGTCTGGACAAGCCCTAGTATTGTACAGAGGTAATGGAATACATTAGAAAGAAATGAGGGAGGTGAGGAATTCTGAGCAACTTTAGAGAGACTTAAGTGAAATGATAGAGAGGATCAGAAAAACTTACATAATGACTAGGAAAAAGTGAGGAAAAGGAAACCCAACTCAAGTACTTTAAAACCCAACAGTGAGGTAGCTGGGTGATTCAGCAGGTAGAAAACTAGGCCTGAAATTGGAGATCCTGTGTTCAAATTGAGCCTCAGATACTTCCCAGCTGTGTGACCCTGGGCAAGTCACTTAACACCAATTGCCTACTCCATACCACTTTCTACCTTGGAACTGGCACTATCAATTTTAAGATAAAAGGTAAAGGTTATTGAAAAAAATGAACAGACACAAAAAATAATGGTCCTGAAGAACAGAAAATAGAACAAACATTCCTCTTGGTAGAGATTCAATCAACTTTGGGTACTTTCTCAGAAGAAATTATATAGTATTAGATCTTTTTGCTGAACTTTATTTAATTTATTTTGTTATAAGGATAAATAAGGATAATTCTGGTGACACTGGGACATTTAATCCAGCCACCACCTCAACAAGATTCCCCTTTAAAAAGAAGAGCTTACCCAGTCTTTGCTTGAAGAACTATAGTAAGAGAGATGCTATTCTTTGTTCAGGTGATCTTATTACAATTTTGTTTTTAGAAAGTTTTTGGAAAGTCTTCCCTTGCATCAAACCTAAATCTGCCTAATTTGAAACCAACTCACTCATCTTACAAAGAAAGGAAATGAGGCACAGAGACAATAAGGAATTTTCCCAAGGTCACCAGAGTTTCTTTTAAAAGCCTCAAAGAGTACAAATTAATTCCATGAAGTGGCCACATTATTCAAAATCACAATTCATATTTCCATTGGACTAGAACCAGTTATCTTATTTTACAGAATTATAACTTTAAGTCATACAAATATGAATACATGCATCAACTTCAGAGGATTCATTATTCATACTAATTGAGACCTACCTGTGTTTAGTGTGTAAATCAAAGTCTCTTTGTTTAGAGACTTTGGCATACTTGTTGAATACAAGAAAGGAAGGAAGGAAGGAAGGAAGG
>NW_025362426.1:0-2273 GCF_016433145.1 Gracilinanus agilis
TCTCTCTCTCTCTCTCTCTCCCCTTTCGTCAACCCTCTTTTCCCTTTCTGTCCCTCTTTCTGTCCCTCCCTCTCTGTCTCCCTCTTCATTTCCTTCAACCCCATCATCTTGCCTTCCCTCTTCCTTACTATATATCTTCTTCTCCCCTTATATCATTTTCTCCCTTTATCCTTCTTTCTTCTATTCTCCCTCACATTGCTCATTCCTTCTGTCTCTCCCTTTAACCTTTTCTCTCTTCCTTTATAGAGCACACTCTTCCCTATACCTTTGTTTCTTCTTCCATTCCTTCCTCTTCCCCTTCCTTTTATGCCCTTTTTCTATCCCCACCTCTTCCTCTGCCTTTTCCTCAAAGAAATTTGTGGTTAACTAGAGGGCTTTCTTACCAGGAAATGAATAATTGACAAAGAGATGTTTAAAGATTCAGTGGAATTTTTTCAACCTTGCTGGGCTTGAATAACTCATTTCTTTCTTTCTTTGCTTTGAAGAATTCTTCCTCCTCACTGGCCCCCAACTCCTCCTAGTCCAGGATTCTTTGACTTCCTTCCTCACCATGATCAGCTGGTCCTTTTGGGACTCCCAAAAGATAATAAATTTCTCTGAAGGTATCACCTTCTCTCTCTTCCTAACTCCCTCTGCAACAAGTTCACATTCCAAAGAAACATGAAACAGACATCCTCCAGCTTTAGTGAGGTAATAAGTAGTATCAGTTCTCATCTCACAGATGGATCCGAGATGAATAGCTACTTTCAAGAGTTCACACAGTCAATGACAGGCAAGGAGGAGAGCCTAAGGAAACTGATTCCTCAATTCAACATTCTCCTTTCTAGACCTGGGTACTGCAAAATCTAGGTAGTACTAAACCATACCAGCATGGAAACTTTAGATCAGTCAGAAATTGGAAGCATGACAAAGTAGCTGAGCTCTGGACTAAAAAAACAGGAGAGGGGCAGCTGGGTAACTCAGTGGATTGAGAGCCAGGCTTAGAGATGGGAGGTCCTGGGTTCATATCTGGCCTCAGACACTTCCCAGCTGTGTGACCCTGGGCAAGTCACTTGACTCCCATTGCCCACCCTTACCACTCTTCCACCTAGCAGCCAAAACACAGAAGTTAAGGGTTTAAAAAAACAGGAGACTCAGATATCAGTTTGTTTGTACTACTAATTTGATTGGAAATAATTTTACCTCTCTGGACTTCAGTTTCTTCTTTTGCACAATGAGGTTCTTCCTTCTATCAAAGCAGGGACATCAGGAACCAGGGATATCATGCAAGTGGAAATATTTTGCAAAACATAAGGGATTCCTTTCTTCTTTTTTCAGGGGTTGGTAACAATGAACCAGGGATTTCTTTATCCCTGGACAAGTGTTTCCTGCAGCCTAGATCATGTATGCCAATCTAGCATCCAAGTTAGGACAGTATCCTCTGCCCCAGCTTCTCTACTCATTTTATTCCTTTACCCTCTCTCTCGAAAATAATTTAAAAGACCCCTTACAGTCTATCTATCCCTTCATTTAAATCACAGATTCTTTGAGGTGGAAGCAAACACCCTCAGTGGTCATCTCACCCCCAAACAAAAAGTGACCATCTCTATCCTTTTAGTAGATGGCATCGACCCCAGTCTTGCTAATATTATTCTCTGTCTCTCTCTCCCTTTGTTCAAATCCTCCCCCTCCTCCTCCTCCTCAACTCTCATAATCCTTAGCCTCAACTCTCATAAATCCTTAGCCTTTAAAGGCTCAACTTAAGTTCATCTCCTTAAAGAAGCTTTCTGGGACCAGACCAGCCCATGATGAAATCTTCCTCAAATAATCTTTTTCAAGTGTCCTCCATACCAACCATACCAGGACTGTGAGTATTCAGCAGGTGATCAATAAAGACTCAGCGTAGAGCACTGAATTTCAATTCCGGCCATGTTTGCAGCTACCTTAGTGCCATCTAGTGGCAGATTTCTATCTTTTCAATCATCCTTTCACCAGCTCCCTCTTCTTGGTTGCTTTCTTCCATTTTTATAGATGGAAAAACTCAGATCTATGGAAATAGACTGGTCTAAGGTTTTACAAAGCAAGTCATTGTCTTCTCCCCCCCCCCAAATACCCATTATAAAACCTGATGTTAAGTCCTAGAAAGAGTACTGTCAGCAAATAGGATCTCTCTTTTAGTGGACAGATCCCTTCCTAGGTATGAAATATCCAAGCACTGACCCTCCTCCTGGAAAAATGAGTAGGGACAGAAGGAGAGGAAGGAAGGAAGGAAGGAAGTAAGGAAGGAAGGAAGG
>NW_025362427.1:0-1154 GCF_016433145.1 Gracilinanus agilis
ATATTATATATATTTATACATATAACAACTTATTAACAGAGTTGTATCCAATGAGATAACATGTATAAAGCCACTTCAAAGTGCTATAGAAATGTTTATTATTATTATTATTATTAATTAGTGTACAGAGTCAACATGCCCTTTTGAGGTTTGACTGGCCCTTCACCCTGGATAATCTTTTTATCTGTGAGCCAGGCTGAACAGAAGAGAAAGCATCTAACCTTCCTTTATGAGCTAGAAACAAGTCCCTCAGCTTTGGAGTTGTTTGTGAGCTGAAAACCATGCATCTTGACCCAATAAGCACAGTGACATTTTATGCCTTCTCAGAAATTGCTTTTATTTCCCTTACCAGATTTAAAGTAGATTGGAATGGAATGTATCCTAGCAGGGCACTCAGCCTATTGGAGGCTCGACAGCGGAGGGGACCCGCAGCCTTCGCTCCTGCTCTGTCCTCCTGGGCCTTGGATCAGGTAAACAGTCGGACACTTCATGCTGTGGCTCAGACCCCGGCCGGGGAGTCTCGCGGTCCCCATCCTCAAGGTTCCCAGGGAACAGCCTGGGAGGCTCCGATCCTCCTCCTTTACAGGGAGGGTGCGTGACGGAGCTGACCCAGAGCTTTGGACATCGAGTTAGCCGGTCTCGGCTAGGTATGGACGAGCACCTCATCTTGATGAACCTCAGTTTCCCCTACCCAATGGGGATGACGCTGCTGGACTACGGTTTGGTTACATGAACTGGACTGGACGATGATTTTGTTCTTCCTTTAAATTTTTTATTTTTTAAGTTTATTAACATTGTTTTTCCACGAGGTCTCTTGTAACAAAGTAAAGCATTTCAGTTACATGTTCTCCTCTGAAAGCGCATCTTGTAGCCCCTCCCCTCGTCTCTCCGTTTAGAAAAATGAGCAGAAATCTAGGCATTGTCCAATCCACTCCTTACGAATCCTGCATGTTGACTTTGATAATTGCCTGTTAACACGATCAATGTTGGATTGTGTTTTTATTTATTTTGTTAAACATTTCCCAATTAGTTCTGGTTCCAGGTGCTGGGAGTGGGACACTTCTGGCCTTGAGCCTGGAGAGGCTGCTTGACTTGTCAGGGCTTCAAGGCCAGGAGGTGTCAGAGGCAGACTGGAACCCGGGTCTTCCTGACTG
>NW_025362428.1:0-2989 GCF_016433145.1 Gracilinanus agilis
GGAAAGACAATGTTCAAACAAGATGATCTGGAGATCATCTCAGGGGAAGCCCCTGGTGTGTTATCCTTTTTGATCCTCATATCTGGAGGACTGCACGGGATTATTATCCTCATTTTACATATGGGGAAACTGAGGCTCATCTAGGCACGTATCTAAGGTGGTATTTGAACAGAATAGAACTCGCATTGGTCCAATGAGTAGAGACACTGTACGCTGACCCAACATAGTGATATCATTTTGGTCCTCTTCAAATATGAAGGCAACAATCTACCAACCAAGGGGTACGTCCTACGGGAGATGAATTGTGAGCTTCCCACTTGCTAGTATCCTCCCGAAATACTCGGTACCTAAAATGTTTTTTGTGATGGTAGTAAGACTCAAACCCACGGTTTTTATTGGTTTAGGGAATTCCTAGAAAGGGAAGTTCTCTCTCCCAGTGAATCTCAGTGCCTGCTCCTTAGTTATCTCTTAGGAAGGGATCCGGGGGGGGCCTGAGAAATGTTCTTACTTTGGCGTCTGGCACCGGGGGTTTCCCCAGGGAATATGATGATAATATCTAACATTTGTTTATCACCTTGAGGCTTACGAAAGCACTCTACAAATGTCATCTCACGTTATCTTCACGATCACCCTAGAAGGTAAGTACTTTTCTTACCCATTTTATAGATGAGGAAGTTGAGGCAAACTTAGGTTAGTGGACTTGCCCAGGGTCACACATCCAGCTGGATTGGAATTCTCGTCTTCCTGGCTCCAAACCCAGCGCTCCCTCCACTCCGCCACCTAGTTCCGTCAGAGCAGGGATTGCCCTTTGCCTCTTTTTGTACTCCCAGGCCCGAGAAGGATGCCTGGCCCACGGTAGGAGCTTAATACATACTGTCAGAGCAGGAAGAACCGAATCTTTTACACGAGGACCTGCTGCAAAGAAAGAAGGAGAACATGAACCAGGAACGCCACCGCCCAGCTTGCCAGTTTGCATCTAACTCATTTGAGAGTATAAATAGCTCTTTTTTCACCATATCAGAAAACATATGCACCCATGAGCTGCCCAGTCATGTACCAGCGCTATAAATAGACGGGCTATGTCTAGCCTGCCTCTGAACGAGGTCCGAGTGCCAAGACAATATTGGAAATTGCGAGCACCCAGAGAGCTGGGGGGGCAGCCACGGTGAATTTAAGGGCCAGAAGATGCCCAGGACTCCCCATCTCCGGAGTGTTCCAATAGAGGCTGCCCTGGCCTCTACCCCCCCTTCAGAGGACCCCCCGCCCCGAAGATTCCTGGGAATTTGGCTAGAAAGAATGTAGAGTAGCAAAGAGCCGGCCCTCTATAAATTCCTGTTGGCTTAAACGAAAGAACAAATTTCATCAACTCACCGTCTGGTCCCTTTCAACACCTTGTCTTGTATAAAGACCCAGCATCCCTTCCCTAGTTAAAACCAGCTTGAAACTTGGTTGGGGCCAACATTCCCGACTGCAGAAGGATTCGTGAAGGTTGGAGAATGGAGCCATTCATGGATAAACTTTCCTGAAGTGCTTTCTATGGCGCAGGCGCTGGGTAGAAAAGGTCTGAAACAAAACAATGGCGGGCCTCAAGGAGCTTACAACCTATTGGGGGAAAGGACCCCGAAAAGAAAATGTCAGGAGTCAGGAGAACCCGGGTTCAAATCTGGTCTCAGATACTTCCTAGCTGTGTGACCCTGGGCAAGTCACTTAACCCATTAAATTGCCTAGTTCTTACCCCTCTTTTGTCTTAGAACCAATACTTAGGAGGATTGATGCTAAGACGGAAGGTAAGGGTTTAAAAAAGAAAAGAAATGGGGATAATAATAGCACCTAACAAGGTCCTCATGAGGATTAAATGAGCTCATATTTAAAAATCTCTTAGCACAGTGATAGGCATATAATAGAGACTCTGTGAGTGTTCATTCCCTACTCCTTCCCCTTTCCATGGGTAAGTGACTTAATTATCCTTAGCCTCAGTTTCCCTATCTATAAAATGGGCATAATAATAGCACCTACCTCACAGGTATGTTTTGAGAATCAACCGAACTAATATATGTAGAGTGGCTTGCAAACCTTAAATCATTATATAAAGGCTAGCTGCTATTATTAATTAAACCTTATAACCAGTATAGACCTCCATTACTCATCTTTAAATGTTTTATTGATGCTTTTTAAACATCAGTTTTACTTCCCATGATTCCCTTCCTCCTTCCCTAATGTAGAAGACATGTTTCCATTGTTGATCAGTCATAATTACTAGCATATTCCTTTAAAAAAAAAAAACCTATCTTCTGTCTTAGAATCTATACTAGGCAATTGAGGTTAAGTGACTTGCCCAGGGTCATACAGCTAGGAAGTGTCTGAGGCCAGATTTGAGCCCAGGACCTCCTGTCTCTAGGGCTAGCTATCTGTTCACTGAGGTCACCTAGCTGCTCCAATTAGAATATCCTTTACAAAAAGCCTTACAAGGAAGATTCTCCCCCCCTCCCCCACCCAATCAGTTTAAGGATTAGACCAATGATACTATAGACAAGTCTGAGATGGAAAAAGAAAAGCGCTGGGAATCCACATAGCAATGTTCAGACTGCTGAGGCACATTCCGTATTGGATGCCCATACCAGGAGTAACCCTTTTTCCATTCTCAATCTCTAAGACTCTTACTCATTTGATGTAACTTGATAACATGCTTGGAATGACTGGGATCCTTAGAAGCACAAACAACTCTTTATCCTCCAAATATAGGAAAATGGGCATTCTAGGCATTCTACTGGGAATCCTTTGAAGGCCTGGGCCTCTGTTTTCTGCAGACATTTAAAACTCCAAGCACACTCAAAGGGAAAGAATTTGACCTTATGTCCTTGGTCAAGGGAGACAAAAAAAATCAGCACCTCAAATCATGACGTATATAAAATACTTTGAGATCGAAAAGTGTTAGAGAAATGTCAGTTCTTCTTCCATATTTTATTATTTGTAAACTGCTCAGTAAAGA
>NW_025362429.1:0-2423 GCF_016433145.1 Gracilinanus agilis
TATATAGTATAAATATATGTATATATAAATATCTAATTTCCCCTCTTACAAGGTAGAAGTGGGTGACATAGTGGTGGTTGTTTCATCATTTCAGTTATGTTCAACTCTTTGTGACCCCTTTTGGGGTTTTCTTGGCAAAGATATGGAGTGGTCAGCTATTTCCTTCTCCAACTCATTTTATAGTTGAGGAACTGAGGCACAAAAGGTTAAGTGACTAACCCAGGGCCACAGAGCTAGTCAGTGTCTGAGACCAGTTTTGAACTCAGGAATATAAGTCTTCTTGACTCCAAGACAGGAGCCTTATCCACTTTACCCCCTAGCTACTATAGATTGTAGTATCCATATACCAACCTATTGTCATTGATGGAGAGAATAATTTGTTATTGTAAAATAAACGGGTCATAGAATGAATTGGAGTATTTTAAATATAGTTCTGAAAATGATCTTAGAAGTCATGAAGTACACTGCCCCTTCCATTCTATCATCCATACTATCACAGATTGAACTCATGTCCTCCTTTCCATTTTTTGCCTTTTCATTATTTCCTTTTCACTTTCATCCTTGAATCCTCTTAGGATGTTCTGGCTTAATTGAGCCTCTCACTATCTTTTTCTGATAGGATAAGAAGAGGGCTTCAAAGGAAAAATAGAAATGTCTGATGTAGTAGAGGGGAAACAAGTCTTTTTAGGAAATAAGAGAATAGGATGTCATACAATTGATGAAGGAAAGGATTGCACACTTGAAACTAAGAATTACAAATTCAATTCATCCTGAAGAAAAGAAAGATGGTTTGTCTGAGAAAGAAGTAATTTAACTTATTATCCAAGAAATGCTCATTTAGAGCCTTGACAAACTATTAGCAAAAGATTTTCTAGTAAGGGTCAGAGGAAGAAGAAAACACAGTGATTGATGACTCCCTTCTCAGAGGTCCCAAAACAACTCTTTGTTGACATAAGAACAATAGAGAGATTTCTTGTCTTTCTAATTTATATCCTAGATGAAGCAGAGAACCTTATAAAACTTATCAAAGTAGATGTCTACTACCCACTTCTGGTAATCCACCAAGGCACAAATGATACTGCCAAAAGCCACCCCAAAAGTATTTCTAGAGACCCCAAATTTTGAATAAGAAATTGAAGACCATAAGGGTCCAGGTTATTCTCCAAACTGCTGCCCATTAAAAGCACAGCATGGAGAAGGGAAAAATTAATTGCAGGGTAAACAGTTGACTAAGAAGATATTATCTGAGAAGTGGATTTGTGCTTCTGGACCATGGTTTAAAATATTGGGATGATTGACTCCTGGCAAGAAATTGAATACACTTAACTAGGAAGTATTTGCTAAATATCTTACAAATATATTTAAAAGGGATATAAAAGGGGAAGAGGAAGTTGGAGTAGGAAAGTTCTGAATTAACAACTTAATTGGAAAAAGAAAGAAAAAGGGAAACCAAAAGGCACTCTAAATAAATAAGACAAGAATAATAGAACTAAAATACCAAAATACATATCCAGGAGACAAAATCCAAGAAAGAAACCAGTAGGGAAATACCTGGCCCCAGAAGACTATATACAAAAGCCCAAACATTAGGATGCAAGTCAGGACAACTAAATACCTTCATATAAGGAAGAAAATTTGGCCTCAGTAAGGCCAATCATGAGACTTCATAGAATAAAGTTTATTCAAAAGAAATAGCATAAGTTAAGGGAAGAAAGGGCATCATTGCATGTTAAAAAAAAGTATTCGTTTTTTGTAATCCTTCACTAAGATCACCCACTTCTTTAGTGAAGTCAACAACTCTGCTAGCTTCATTTAAAGCAGGCATACTAAGATGGAGACAATGCACTTTTGGTAATATGCCCCCTTTGGAATGTCATTGGAAAAAGATTTCATATTTAAACTACAAATAGTTTGGTTAATGATTATAGATGGATGACCTGAAATCTATGATCCTTGGTATTCTTTTTTTTACATATTTTATTTTGTTAGAAAAATTTTCCATGGTTACATGATTCTTGTTTTTATTTTCCCCTTCACCCCTCTTCACCCCCCCCATATACAACATGCATTTCCACTGGTTTTAACATGCGTAATCAATAAAGACTTATTTACATATTATTGATAGTTGCATTTGTGTGGTCTTTTAGTGTCTACATCCCCAACCATGCCCACATCAACCCATGTGTTCAAGTGGTTGTTTTTCTTCTGTGTTTCCACTCCTGCAGTTCTTCCTCTGAATGTGGGTAGCATTCTTTTCCATAAATCCCTCAGAATTGTCCTGGGTCATTGCATGCTGCCAGTACAGAAGTCCATTAAATTCAATTTTACCACAGTCTCTGTATACAATGTTCTTCTGGCTCTGCTCCTTTCACTCTGCATCAATTCCTGGAGGTCTTTCCAGTTCACATGGAATTCCTCCAGTT
>NW_025362430.1:0-3314 GCF_016433145.1 Gracilinanus agilis
AAAATATAATATATAAGACTATCTAATGAATAATAATATATAAAAATACATATACATAAGAAAATCCCAAATGGAATCACAAATTCAGACACAATTCAAATGACTTAACAAAAAAGATTAGTCCTGAATAACTATGAAAAGCAGGTATAAAAGAGGGTACTCAGAACAATCTCAGGGAGAGAGTAGAGTTTACAATAGGAGTGAGATAATTGAGTACATGATGATGAAGACTAATGATAATAATAGCTTGCCTTTTTATAGTTCTTTATTTACAAAATTCTTTACAGGTTGTCACTTTTGATCCTCACAATGCTGGAAGGGAGATTACTATTAATCTCCCCCATTTTACAGATGGGAAAACTGAGGCTGAAAGAAGTTATGTGATTGCCCAGGGTCACATAGCTAGTAAGCATCCAAAGAGGGACATAAATTCAGATCTAACTTCAAGACCAGCACTCTATTTATTAAGTCACCTAGTATTAAACCATACATTACAGACTCTTAGTTTGTGGGTAATCAGAAGAGAGGCAAATAATGATAACAAGTAGCACATATATAATAACACTATTGTTTAATTAATCTTGATCAAATAACAAGCTTTCGTTTATTATGTGCCAGATTCCATGCTGAGTTGGGAATACAAAGACAATAGCAAGACAATCCCAGGAAAGACTTCTTACAGGAGGTGACATAAGAAATGAGTGCTGAAAAAATTGGGGCTTCCCAAGAAGAATTGTGGAAGGAGATCAATCCAGGCAGAGGGGACCACCGATGTAAAGGCATGGGAGGTGGGAAGCAAAGCCTGGTGGGGAGAAAATACCAAATAAGCGACATGGATGGATTGTAGAAGGCATGGAATGGAAACAGTGGGCAAAAAGACTGGAAAGGAAGCCTAGGGTTGTCAACCTGAAAAAACACAGAACCACCAAAGCAGTTACAAAAAAACACGACCTTATTCAGGACAAGGGAGACGATGCTCTTACAAACAGCCACACAAAACGAGTTAGCATGTGTGAAGTGCTTTGCAAGCCAGAAAACTCTATATAAATGCTATTTTTATTATTAGAAGTAATTAGTGACCAATAAAATTTATTCAATGGGAGGGAGGAGGGAGGAGAGCACCGTGAGCTTTAGGAAAATCGCTTTGATGACTATGGGGAACCTAGAATAGAAGAGAAGAGATAGACCAAATAGGAGGCTAATGCACTGCAGTCCAGGCTATGTGATGATATCAGTAGAGAGAAGAAGGCATTTCTTGGGGGGGGGGGGGTTGTAGAACTAGAAATGACAAGATTAGGCAGCAGATTGTATCACTAGGGTACGTAAAAGTCGAGGATGCCAATGAGGTTTGTGAGCCTGAGCGACTAGAAGGAAGGTGGTCCCCTCAACAATTAAAGGGAAGTGTCCCAGCAGATAGAGCACCAGACTAGGAGTTGAGAGGTCTGGGTTCAAATATGACCTGAGACATTTCCTAAACTGTGTGACTTTGGGCAAGTCACTTAACCCCAATTGCCTAGCCTTTACCACTCTTCTGCCTTAGAATCCATACTTAGCATCAATTCTAAGACAAAAGGTAAAGGAGGTCAACCCAAATACCTTCCCGGATGTCTAACCTCAGGACAAAAAGACACTAGAAACTAAGGGAGAAGCAAAGGGTATTTTAATGTATTCTTTTCAGCAGAAAAAGTTTGCATGTGGGTGAAGAGCCCACTAGATATATAAATTAGTCAGCTTTTATTGTTTGAAAAATGAGGAAGAGAAAAAAGAAAAAAAATAGATTGTGGCTTGAGGGACAGGGTATTACAGCAAATTCTTTTTTTGTTGTTGCTATAAAGATTTTTTTTTACCAATTACATATAATAACAAATTTTCACATAAGTTTTAAGATCCAAATTGTCTCCCTCTCTCCTTTCCCTCTCCACTCCCAGAGCTGACAGGCAATTTGATCTTGGTTATACATGTATTACCATGCAAAACATATTTCCATATTGTTCATTTTTGTAAAAGAATAATCATATAAAACCAAGACCCCATGGTTTTATATGATTATTCACTTACAAATATGAATAATATGAAAACAAGTTTTACATGATAAAATATATGTAACCCCCCAAAAATAAAATAAAACCAAAACCCAACAAACAAGTGAAAATTCAAATGTTTATAATAGCATATTCATGAAAGTAAGTCCTTCTAGTGACTTTTGAGGTCTTGAGAAGATAGGTTGATAACAATCATCTTTTTTTTTTTTAAATAAAACCCTTACCTTCCATCTTAGAATCAATACTGTGTATTTGTTCCAAGGCAGAAGAGCAGTAAAGGTTAGGCAATGGGGGTTAAGTGACTTGCACAGGGTCACACAGCTAGAAAGTGTCTGTGGCCAGATTTGAATCTAAGACCTCCTGTCTCTAGGCCTGGCTCTCCATCCACTGAGCCACCCAATGCCCCCAATAATTATCTTATCTGGAAATATCTGGTGCCCTTCCTGGTGAGATAATGATTATCTTAGCAGGAAAGGTCCCCCAGCATTGCTCTCAGTACAAGCCCAGATGAAGTCAGAGCAGGGCAAGTTATTATTCCAAGGCCTAGTTTATTCCACAAAGGATCAGAAATCTCTGGAACAAATGGAAGTTGGAGCAAATCCAACTAATTATTGTAGTCAGTATTCCTTTTACTTTTTCAAGGTTTAAAAAAAATCATCATCATCGTAGGGCAGTTCTGAAGATGAGTGGGATCATGGGGAATGATAGCGAGTTTTTGTTCTGTACAAGTTGAGTTTGGATGCCTTCATCTTGTTCAAAAAGTCCAAGAGTCAGTTATATGCAAAACTCTTTACATAATTTCATTCAGTCCTCCAACAGCCTTGTGAGGTAGGTCAAGTGTTTTTACTCCATTTTATAGCTGAGAAACTGAGTGTCAGAGGGATGAGAGCAATGCGAGGCTAAGTAGTCTGGTAAGGCTTCATGAAGAATATGGCACTTAACCCAGGCCTCAGAGTATGAGTAGGTTTTGAACAAGTTAGCGCGGAGGAGAGGAGAGAGAAGAAGGTGGGGAAGAGGAGATCAGGGAGAGGGAGGGGGAGGAAGAGGAGGAAGGGAAAGAGGGAGTGGGGAGAAGGAGGGAGAGAAGGAGGAAGGGGAAAGGAAAAAGAGGAGGAAAAGGGGAAGGGAGGGGAAGAAGGAGGAGAGGGAGAAGGAGGAAGGGAGGAATGGAGGAAGAGAGGGAGGAAGAGAGGAGATAGAAAGGGAGAAGGAAGAAGGGGGAGAGGGAAAAAGGTAGACAAGGTGGAAAGGGGAGAGGGGAAAAGGCGGAGA
>NW_025362431.1:0-2253 GCF_016433145.1 Gracilinanus agilis
ACATGTAGTATCCACAGACATTTTATTTCTAACAGTAAGCATAATGGGAAGGATATTGATGGACTGGAGAATATATGAGGGCAATCAGGTTAGTTGAATGAACTTGAATTGTTTAATGTCTAGGAAAGATTAGAGTCAATGGGGATGTGATTGCTGTCTTTTTAAGTATATGAAGGGTTTCCATGCAGTGGAGTGATTATACTTGTCCTGTTTGGCCCCAGAGGAGCAAAGGATGGAAGATCCAAGTGATCAATTTACCTTAATCTAAGGTGTGCATAGGGGATTTCCTTCCAATCTAAGTGAATGAAGTGCCTTTGGAAATAGTGAGTTCCCCATCAAAGGAATCTACAAACACAGCTTGAATGGCCACTTGTTGAGAACTCTGGTAGATAAGATTCTCATTTCAGTAGAGTTCAGACCTGATGGCCCCTGAGGTCCCTTCTGACTCCATCAGACAGAAAACTTCCTGGCATAAAATCAATCTCGGGGGCCTACAAAGGTTCCAACTTCCATAAGAGCATCTATCTGTAAAACGCTTTGCCTTGACTTTTGGCATGGGATTATCTCTGAGGTCAGCCTCTCCACCTGTAACAGATCTGTGTTCCTGAAGCATGGACACTGCCAGCTAGCCTCCATTAGAGAGAGTTTGAATAAGTAAAAAGGCTGAATAAGTGAATGTTGTTTAAAGAACTCCAGTTCTGTTACAGTCAAGTATTTACAGTAATTGTAATGAGGCTAATAACCATTGAAGAATCAAGTGCTTTGGGGAAATTACTTCAATTAAAAGATAAGAATAATTTGTAATTAGTCTATCATTGCAAGTAAATAGGTACTTCAGAAGTACTGAAGGGTTCTCAGAACAATTTGTCCCTCAAGTCCTTCACTACAATTTCCCCTGAAATCTTGTTTACACTCATTTATTTTGCTTGTAAAAGAGACACCTCTTTTTATAGATGGTCCAAAGTATTTGTTTTCTTTATCTCATTTTTGCTAATATTTTTGCTTTGTTCATCACTCCCCTTTCTAAAACCATCGCTACCCTGTGAACCATCACAAGGGATACATTTCAAAAAAGACCCATCTTGAATTACCAGAAATCAAGCCACACTGGCATATGAGATCAGTTTGAAAATGCTAAGGCTATGCTTAAAACCCTCCATGATAAAAGCTTTCCCTTTATACAAATAATTTCCTTTGATCCTCATAACAATTCTGAGATATAATCTGCAGATGTAATTCTCGTTTAACAAATGAAGAAATTGAGGCAAATAGAAGTTACTTGCCCATGGCCATATAGCTCATAGGTGCCTTAGGCTAGAATTCAACTCAGGTCTTTTTGACTGAAGGTCCAGCCCCTGTCCATTGTACCACCTCACTTCCTCTACGATTCAGTAGCAAATGGGGTCTCCATGAATTAGGTATAGGATTGATTGGGTAAGAAGGTGATCATATGAATTTAATGCCTTTCCTGACCCCCTCTACCACCACCAGCTCACTGATGCCTGAAATTCCACCCTTAAAAATGGATTTCCTTTACTTGGAGCTCTAACTTTCATATTATAGTGCAAATAGCTTTGGTTCTAAGTACGAATAAATTAATCAGACTTTGTCCTGTGACATGTTCTTGGTAGACATGAGAAAGGAGTGTTTATGAAGGCCCTGGGTCTCTAAGGGAGAGAATCAGACAGTCCATAAATATTTATTAAGCACTTAACTGTCTGCCAGAAGCTGCGCTAAATGCTGGGAGTGCAAATAGTAAAAATCAAGAACAAAAAACAAGACAGTCCCTAACCTCAAAGAGTTTATAATCTAATCAGAGAAGATAACAGGTAAAAGTATGAAAGAGAATTCTTGGTTCTCTGTGAGTTCACACCTTACTTGAAGCTAGGTGAGAACAAGCCAGAAATTTAAGAGTTCACACACTCAGAAAGGTATGGTTCCAAAGGTGAAAACTCAGACAATTTGGAGACTGTGATTGGCCCCCATGAAAAGGGGCAGGGACAGGAAACCACCATAAAAGCCATGAAAATCCCTGAGGAGGGAGGCTGGTGAAGGAATCTGATGAAAGAGACTAGTAGAGAGGGAACTCCAAGAAGAGAGTTACTCCAAGAAGGAAGTCGGCTTCAAGAAGGTCAGCTCAAAGAAGAAAGTAAGCCTCAGGAGTCACCTTTAGCTCCATTCATTGTTTTGGGTGAGTGGATAGCTGGTTTTCCCTTCCTGTCTTCTGGAGATAGTTTAATTCTGATTAAAAGT
>NW_025362432.1:0-1696 GCF_016433145.1 Gracilinanus agilis
AAAGGAAGGAAGAAAAAGTTTAATCTTTCTCCTCTTCCAGATGATAGCTATTTGAAGACAGCTTCAGTCAGATATTTGATAGATTTGGTAGATTTGAAGACAACTGACATTCTTCCTCTCCTCCAGCCTACTCTCCTGTAGCTTAACCCTCCCCAGTTCCTTATATGAGATGACATGAACTTGAGTTCTTTGCCATCCTGATTGCCTCCTTTGGAGAGTTCACTGATGCTCTTCTGGAAATGTGGTGCTCAAACTGCTAATATTTCAGAACACAATATTCCACCTAAATGTTCTCAGAGGTCTAAAGAGAAACCTTTCCTCTTTATTTCCTTTTAGGAAAATAAACCATAAAAACATAACACAATTGAAGTGACTCAACAACAGACATGACTAAAACAACCGAACAAGAACAGAAACTATGGGACAGGCCCTGTGCCGGGCACTTTACAAATATCTCATTTCATCCTCACAACAATTCTGGGAGGTAAGTGCTATTATAATTCCCATTTTATAGATTAGGAAACTGAGACAAACAGAAGCTAAATAACTTCCAGGGTAGCATAGCCTGTAAGTGTCTGAGTCCTGATTGGAATGCAGGTCTTGCTGCCTCCAGTGTTCTCTACCCACAATTGCCACCATGTTCACAAATCATAATTTGTGAAATACACGTGGTTTTAGATCGGATTCGGTTTCTCATCTTTTGGCATCTTTGCCATTTTTCTGGGTGTGAAGTGAAAGCTCAGAGTTGTTATAAAATAAATTCCTCTTATTGTTGTTTTCTGGAACAATTTTTCATGTGAATGTTTCAGAATATAAAGACTTTGCTTGGACCAGAAGAAGAGATATGAGAAGGCATCTCCATGCCTACACATATCCCTTTCTTCATTTGTTTCTTTTGTAAAACCTTACCCTCTGCCTTAGTATCAATTCTAAGACAGAAGAGCAGTAAGGGTTAGGCAGTAGGGATTAAGTGACTTGCCCAGGGTCACACAGCTAGGAAGTGTCTATGGCCAGATTTGGACCCAGGATATTCTGACTCCAGGCCTGGTTCTGGTCAACCACCTAGCTGTCTGCCCCCCTTCCCCTTCTTTTTTTGCAGAGGTGGGGGACTATGGGTATAGAGCACTGAATAATGTCAGTGTTCTTCAATGTTTTGCTGAATTAAAAAAAATGTTTCTTCTCTAATAAGGGATGAGTTATATTAGAAATGTCAGTGATGGAAAAGACAAAGATATCAATAAAATTTGATCATGAAAGAATAAACGACCACCACCAGGCAGGGACTGGATTCAATTCCTGCCACCCTCCTCAGTTTTGTACCTCTGGTGCTGTGGGAGCTCGAAAGAGAAGATGCCTCTTCTTCTAACTCTTGCAATTTCTTGGCTATTTCCTGTGACAGGAGAAAAACAAAGGCCTCTCAAATAAGCAGGAAAAGTAATAAACCAAAATATTCCGAAAATAGACCTCAGGAACCCTCTTGTGAATCTAAAGCAGCCTGGTGAAACCTACCCACATCATTCTACTTAACTTTGTACATTTTGTACAGTTGTAAAAAGTCAGGTATTCCTGCCTCTTGACAGAGACGACTCGGACACAACGTGAAGAATGAGAAATATATTTTCCAGACACAGCCAAGGAAGGAATTTGGTTTGACTAAGCACATCTATTACCAAGTTTTTGCTCCCTCCCTTTACTC